>NW_021633198.1:0-46691 GCF_004799145.2 Neltuma alba
TAATTAGGTTCTATATTAAAGACAAGGAGAGTACCTTTCTAAGGCACATCTAATATTCCAAAATATTTAGGGGTGTGATTTTGTCCCTCACATATAAAAAATAGATCAATATTATTCCTCAACTAAAAGTCCACAAACGTCAATGTTCTCTCCTAAAAGAAAAAGAAGTTTCCATCAAATAATAAAAGTTAATTGAAGGGTGATATTGATCCATTTTTAATATATTAAAGGCAAAATTACACACTAAATATTTTATAATATTGGATCTACCTAACCCGATATATATAATGCTAAAATGACAAATATTCGTGCATTTCTATTTTAACTTTGTCCAGAGGTTAGAAAAATTTAAAATTGTGAAATTTAATTAGGGTTATGCAACCTAATTAAGAATTAGAAAAATTTAATGACCCAAATATGAATTTGGATCATTAAACCGTCTTTTAAGGGATTTTCCCAAATAAATATCGTTTCTTTCCTTTCATTTTATTATGAAAATTAATACATTTATCTTTCCTAAGACGAACTGATAGAATGGATAGGTTCAGGTAAAGGAGCGTGAGGGCAATTTTTTTTCTTCTTGTTTTTTCAATTCGGTCCTTTTTACGAGATCATATTAACCAAATTATATGATTTAAAAAAACAGTTAAAATTAATTAAAAATAATAAATATGTAAAAATTAAAGCTCTTTTTTTCAAATGTGTCCTTATTTAATGAGAAAACAAATAAGAAGAAGAGAAGTAGTAGTAATGAGATAAATGATAAAAAAGAATGAATATGAAAAAAAAGATGAGTAGAGAGAACAGAAATCAATTAAGGGCAAAATTGGTAAAAATATATTTAATATTTAGATAATTCTTAACAGGATCTCATAAAAAAAGGTTAAATCCATTCAAATTTTAAAATCTTATAAATAGGTTGGGAAGGAGTATTACAAATGAAACCATACCTGAGAGCTCCCAAAGGGGCTTTTATGCACCAGGGTACAAGGAATAATACTAATACTCTTACTCACTTTGTCCTACCTAAAACTCATTCTGATTTTTTTTTTTATTTATAAGGTTCAACTTTTTTTTTAAAAAATGTGTTTAGTCTTTTTCATGAGTTATATTCTGAAAGTATCTAACATTTTATACATTTTACCCCTAATTAAATTTAAGTCTCTCTCATATTTTTTTCTAGGCATTCTATCTCATTTTTTTCACTCACTTCCACCCATACTCTTAATAAATAAGAGTGTTTTAGGGTTTAGGAAAATAAATATAGGAGAGATAATAAAAATATAAAATTACAGGTAACATTATTATTTTTTACAGGTAAAATAAAAAAAACTTCTATTATTTTAGTATACATTTAATTAGCTTTTATTTTTGGGTTAAGGTGTATTCAGCATCATCAACTATTTTCTTATGTGCACCCAATATGCTAAAGTTATTTATGGTGGAATTTTACCCTTAAACTAATTAAAATAGTGCAACCTCATCCCTGCCGTTAAATTTGAAAACGTCTGTTAAGCTTTTCCCGTTTGCTCCTTTCCCTTCCTTTTGGTCCCCGTCTTTCACTCATCAACAGCGGCAGCTTCTGGCGAGGAGCAAGAAAGGCAGGGCCAGCAGTGAGAGAGCGAGCATGATTTCGTGCACGATTTTTACAGTGGAGTGGAGAGAATTTTCAGCGATGAGTTTCTGTGCCAACAGAATTTGGTGGGAATTGTGAATGTGAGGGCATTTCGTGGTGGAAGGTGGGAGCGAGAATGATAACTTGAATTCGAGCTCTACAGTATCCTCATCGTCATTGCCATCAGAAGGTGAAGAAGATTATTATCTTTTAAGAACCTATTGTGGAGACTGTCAACAGAAAGATATGAGATAATCAAAGATATTGGGTCTGGGAATTTCGGTCTTGCCAAGCTGGTTAGAGAGAAACGGACCGGCGAGTTCTTTGCCGTCAAGTTCATTGAGAGAGATTCCAATTTTGTTCCTTCTTTCTGTTTATTTATCTTTGCGTTAATTACTAGGATTATTCTTCTTACCTTCTCCCCCGTGCCTTTGATTCTGCAGATTATGAGCATGTACAGAAAGAGATTACAAATTGTAAGAAATAGAGTTTAGGTTTGTACATATTTAAGATAATTGGGCTGAGTTGTATTGCTTGATACGTCTGGGCCCAATTGTTAGTTAGTTGTTCTTTATTTTCTTTGTTTCCTTGTTTTCTATCTGGGCCTATAAATAGGCATTGGATCTGGGCATTTTGTGTTAGCCCGATGACAGTGTAGTATCATTTTTTGTTCAGTTATGATAATACAGATCATGAAACGCTGCGTTTACTTTCTCTGAGACTGAAAGCCTTTATGGTACCAGAGCCGAAGGTCGCCGCCCATCGCCTCTTGAAACCCTAGGCGTCTGTATCAGGATGACTGACCAGAAGACAGTTGCCGATGCACTTCCGTTTGCACACCCATTGTTTCTGCACCCATCGGATACCCAAGGAGCTTCTATTATCCATCATACGCTGATAGGCACCGAGAATTATACAGTGTGGAGTCGCGCAATGAGGATTGCTCTTCTTGGGAAGAACAAGTTAGGGTTCATCGATGGAACCTGCAAGAAAGCCGATCAAGAAGAGGGGTTGCATGAACAATGGGAAAGATGTAATGCCATTGTTCTTTCGTGGATACTCAATTCAATATCGAAGGAACTTGCAAACGGGGTAATTTTCTTTCAGAACGCGCATCATGTATGGGTCGATCTTAAGGAAAGATTCGACAAGAAGAACGGTGCTCGTATTTTCGCTCTGCATCGGGAGATTACTTCTCTAAGACAAGGGTCATCGTCCGTGTCAGTATACTACTCTAAATTGAAAGAGTTATGGGAGGAGCAGTCCGCATTGGTGATCCTCCCATCTTGCACTTGTGAGACCTCGCGAACGTATGCCATGGTAATACAAGAACAAAAATTGTTTCAGTTCCTGCTCGGGCTCAACGATTCGTATGCTCAGGCCAGAAGTCAAATACTTCTGATGACCCCTCTTCCAACAGTCAATGAAGCGTTTTCGATGATTGTTCAGGATGAAGCACACAAGTCTATCGTCAATGGTGAACGGAATTCCCCTGCTGAAGGAATTGCCATGACTGCATGAGGCCGTGGGCGGGGAAGAGGCAGAGGTCGTGGAGAGAACCCTCTGGAGTGTACTCATTGCAAAAGGAAAGGGCATACCAAAGATACTTGCTTCCAAATCATTGGTTATCCTGCGAATTTCAAGGCTAACAGAGGTAAACCGAATAAGCAACCCAGTCAAACCTCTCTGGACTTGACACAAGATTCAGAAGTGCATGCCAATGAAGGAAGCTCGGTCGCCCCCACGTTCACGTATGAACAGTACCAAAAAATACTCAAGTTATTGCAGAAAGATTCAAAACCCACCGGGCACGCCCTTACTGGTACAGGTTTGGCTATTCCTGGAACTTATAATATATCGTATACTAATTGGATTTTAGATTCTGGAGCCACAACACACATGGTTGGTAGTTTAAACCTCTTAGAACATTATGAAACATATTATGGGCCAATTAAATCTATCAAAATACCAGATGGAAAACGTGTTCCTATTACACACATAGGAAAGGCTAGAATATCAGATGATATATTATTAATGGACGTTCTTTATGCCCCACAATTAAAATTTAATCTGATTTCTATAGCTAGACTTACTAAGGAACATAAATGCATAGTTGCTTTCTTCCCTGATTTTTGCTTAATGCAGGACCTGTGGGGTGGGAAGAAGAAGCTGATTGGTAAAGAGTTTGGTGGTCTTTATATTCTAAAAGTGGCTACGAATTATCATGCTGTGAATGTGCTCAAAAGTAGTTATAGGATAAATAACTGTTCTGATGTTGCTCTGTGGCACAAGAGATTAGGGCATGCCCCTTTATCTGTAATGAAACACCTTGATTTTGTGATTCAGCATAATAAGATTCCAAATGAAGTCTGTGATGTTTGTGTTCAATCTAAGCAAACCAAGTTTCCTTTTAATTCAAGTTGTATAAAGACACTCAAATGTTTTGAACTTTTACACATGGATGTTTGGGGCCCTTATAGAACACCAACACATCAAGGATATCAATATTTCCTTACTATCGTTGATGATTTTTCCAGGGGAACATGGATTTTCTTGATGAAAAATAAATTTGATTCTATCATGCATATCAAGAATTTTATTGCTTATATTCTAACTCAATTTGGAACTCAAGTAAAAAGAATAAGGAGTGATAATGGAACTGAGTTTAAAAATAATGATTTGAGACTTTATTTTCAAGAAAAGGGCATTGTTCATGAAACTACATGCCCCTATACACCTGAACAGAATAGGGTTGTTGAGAGAAAACATAGAACTATAATGCAGCTCAGTAGAAGTTTGTTGCTTCAGTCTAATATTCCTGTTCAATACTGGGGAGAATGTGTTAGGATGGCTGTTTATCTGGTTAATAGAATTCCTTCTAAGATAATAGACTTTAAAACCCCTTATGAAAAGGTTTACAAGACTAAACCAAATTTAAACAACTTAAGGGTCTTTGGGTCGCTAGCCTATGTTACAGATCTTAGAGTTTCTGATAAACTTCAATCTAGAGCCATTCCCTGTGTGTTTTTAGGATATCCTGAAAATCAAAAGGGTTTTCTTCTTCTGAATTTAAAAGATAAGATTCTGCTAGTAAGCCGACATGTTAGCTTTCATGAAGAAAAATTTCCTTATAAGGATGCTGTAAGTAAGGAACAAGGGGGAGTTCATCATTCTTTAAGGGAAATGTTCAGGTATGATACAGAACAAATTCCACTAAAACCTACAAATAATAATGAAATCGATAATGGAGAGCCACAAACTGATCATAATATACAGCAAGAATTTACTGATAATATTCAGCCTGCACCATGACCCGTCCTGATATATCCTTCTGTGTGCAGACCTTGAGTCAGTTTATGCATAATCCAACTAAGGTGCACATGGCAGCAGCGAAAGGGTTTGTTAGATATCTGAAGGGGTGTCCAGGAATGGGAATACTTATCAGCTCAGAAGGAGAACCAGTGCTGGAATGTTTCTGTGATTCAGATTGGGCATCCTGTGGAATTACTAGGAGATCAGTGATTGGCTATTTGCTGAAGTTTGGCGGCTCATTAGTGATGTGGAAGACAAAGAAGCAGAACACAGTATCAAAATCTTCAGCGGAGGCTGAATATAGAGCACTAAGCATGGCCACTTCAGAAATAGTTTGGGCAAAAGGATTACTTCGAGACCTGGATATTCTACACCAAGATCCTGTCAATGTGTTTTGTGATAGTCAGGCAGCAATTCACATAGTTGCTAATCCAGTTTACCATGAAAGGACAAAGCACATTGAGGTGGATTGTCATTTCATAAGAGAAAAATGGGTATCAAAACTGATAGACTTGAAGCATATAAGGTCGTGTGAACAACAAGCAGACCTTCTCACTAAAGTTGTATCTGGAGAAGTTCAAAGGAGATTGTTAGGCAAGTTAGGGACTGTGAATATGTACAGCCCCAAACTTGAGGGGGAGTGTAAGAAATAGAGTTTAGGTTTGTACATATTTAGGATAATTGGGCCGAGTTGTATTGCTTGATACGTCTGGGCCCAGTTGTTAGTTAGTTGTTCTTTATTTTCTTTGTTTCCTTGTTTTCTATCTGGGCCTATAAATAGGCATTGGATCTGGGCATTTTGTGTTAGCCCGATGACAGTGTAGTATCATTTTTTGTTCAGTTATGATAATACAGATCATGAAACGCTGCGTTTACTTTCTCTGAGGCTGAAAGCCTTTACAAATCACAAATCCTTGAAACATTCTAACATCATACGATTTCAGGAGGTAAGACCCATTTTTTCAGGAGGTAAGACTCAGAAACACGAGGGCTTTTTTTTTTTGGTAAACAGAAACACATGTTCCTTGATTCCCTTTTGTTTCAACAGGGAAGAAGAGATTCATTGTGAAGTTGATTGAATTATTATAAGATTATTCATTGCTCAGATTTTGCTGACCCCAACTCATCTAGCTATAGTCATGGAATATGGTGAGAACTTTTTGAAGTATGTAATGCAGGAAGATTCAGTGAGGACCAGGCACTTTAATTTTGGTATATAACAATTTGATAATTGATGACCTTGAATCACTTTTACTTGACAGTGCCTTTACTTGATTGAGGATGCCAGCGTGGTTGATGAGTGAAAGGGACAAGAAAGGGAAGGAAAAGGAGCACATGGGAAAAACTAAACGGACGTTTTTAGATTTAACGACAGGAATGAGATTGCTCCATTTTAATTAGTTTAAGGGTAAAATTGCACCACAAATAACTTTAGGACACTGAGTGCATATAAGAAAATAGTTGGGAGTGCTGGATGCACCTTAATCCTTTATTTTTTAATATGAAAAAAAGTAATTAACTTCTTATATTACCAATAAAAGGGAGTAGGCATAACAAATAAATGTCATTGCAGCAAAAAGTCTCTTTTTTTTAGTAATGGCATTAAATGTGGCCACATTGAAAGTGAAGACTTTTAGTGGCCAACCCGTGAAAGTGTCCTGTCGAATGGGTTTTAAATGTCTGTTGAAAATAAATTCGTTTGTTGAAAATGTTATCTGTTTAGAATAACTTATAATTAGTTTTTGGTGATTTATAAAATATGAGCTAACTATATGTAAGGAGTTTTGTTTTAATTTATGTAAAACGTGTATATAAATTCTTACAAATATGATCCCAAATAGAGATGTGACGATTTAAATTAATAAAAAACGTGATCCCAAACAAGCAAGTAGGTTTTGAGTCTTTTCTTGTCTAGTTTTGGCTTATGCTATTGGTGGTCGTACCAATTTTTTCTAATTAATAAAATTGACTTTATTTTTTTCTAAAAAATAAGATTTCGGAGGCTCCTTTTTTTTTTTTGGATATAATGTAATGCTGCTACTAGACTGCAAACGTGATCTTGCATATGTGGAATTTTATATTTAAAATTTTCTAAATACTGGTATATATTTTGTTTATCAAATTTATTAGAATATTCAATTACAATACTTATTTTTAGACAATCTCTTCATTTGACAACCATCTCTTATTTTAACTCATTCCATTTTAGATATTGATTCATAAGAAATATTGCAAACATTTGGATGATTGATCAGTTATTTGATTTTAGTGAAAAAGATATGAAGATCATCAATAGTATCCCATTTTGACTCCCCCAATCTTCCTCAATTTCAGTTATTTTTTATTTGATGATCTTGCATTATTTACGGTTGTATATAACACTTCTACCATTAAGCAAGGTAGTCCATCAAATAAAGTATTTTCCATGCCTCGGTAATCAATTTCTTTAATTGAATCACATTTACTTGATTTAAATACGCTGACCGCACAGACAAATGAGACATTTGATCATATTTAAAAAGAAGTGAATATACAACAGCGACCATAACGTATACGGAAGAGAAGAAGATGTGAAATTCATGCCAATTTAATCATTATTTATTATTAATTTTTTAAAACCTAATCATTACTTATTTTTATTAATCACTTGTTAATTAATATAGCATTAATTATTACTATTATTATGATATAATGATTAACACTCATCCAACTATTTACTCTTAATTGATTATTGAAATGATAATCCAATCATTATTAAAATCATAGTAGGGGATCTGTGTGTGGTGAGGGATTTAAAGAAGTTGTTTAAAGGGTGATGAAATTTAGAAGTTGTTCAAAATAAGATAAAGTTTAGTTATACAAAAAAACAAAACTTATTGAAGATATTGCTCTTGGTTAGATAAATTTTAGAAGTTGTTCAAGCCTTGAACAAGTTTTACTATAGCATTTGGAGAAATAAATCCCACCAATGTAGCATTTGGAGATTTTTTTTTATTGTTTGTAAACAATCAAAGAATTTCCACAACTGAATAACACCATCTATTGAAAAGTATACGAGTCCATACAACACACAGTGTAAATCACTACCTAAATAGATCTGTCTGACCGAAATGGGCTTAGGAATAAGAAGCAATCCCAAGCCCAATATAACTACAACAGACCCAGATACGGAAAATACAGGAATTATTTTTAACATTCCCCCTCAAGTTGGGGGCTGAAACAAATTACAACAATCTAACTTGCTAAGCAATCTCAATTGTGTCTCTTTTCCTACAGCCTTGGTTAGGATGTCTGCCTCTTGATTTGCAGATCTCACATGCTGCAACTTCACAAGTCCTTCTGTCACTTTCTCCCTTACAAAGTGACAAGCTATTTCAATATGCTTCATACACTCATGGAAAACTGGGTTTGTAGCTATGTATATGGCTGATCTGCTATCACAGAACACATTAACTAGATCTTGCACAGGAATTCCCAGATCTGACAGCAACCCTCTTACCCAAATCACTTCTGAAACAGCTGAACCCAATGCCCGATATTTAGCTTCTGTTGAAGATCTTGACACCGTTGTCTGCTTCTTCGTTTTGCTAGATAATGAGGGAATCTCCTAATTTGAGGAGATACCCCGTGACCGACCTCCTCATGGTCTCGCATGACCCCCAATCTAAATCATAGAAGCATTTTAGGTTCAGATCTCCATCCGAGCTCAACCGTATCCCAAGGCCAAGTGATTGCTTCAGATATCTTAGTACTGTTAGAGCTGCTGCCCAATGAGACTTCATAGAAAGCTGCATGAATTGATTAAGCACCTGCACAGGAAAAGAAATATTAGGCCTTGTCATTGTCAAGTAAATTAGCTTACCAACTAGTCTCCTATACTTCCCTGGTTCTTGAAGCAAGTCCTCCTTCTGGTGCTTCTTCTCTTCATATGTTACCAGCTTCATATGTTGCGGCATAGGCAGTGTGAGTGGCTTACTGTAACATCCACCACTTACTAACTAGAACTAACCATGATAGAAAGGACTAAAACTAGTAAACATACCCTATCATGGTTATTTAAGAACAATCACATCACTAAGGGGCTAACCATGATAGAAAAGCATTCGACCTTAATTAAGGCTATCATGGTTAGAAAAGAATAACCTATATTTGTAATCATGCAAACATGGTTATAAAACAATACGCCTCTAAATGATATATTATAATAGCAATTCAAATTTGACTATATTAGTCAATATTAGCAACAATTAAACTTGCAAAAATTACCATTATCACATCGTGGATCCACAATAATTCAATCACATGCAATCTAAGGGCCTTAGGCCCACTACCAGCACTCTAGTCCAATATCCAAACAAAATAAACCAAAGATAGAAAGTATAATACGTTCATTAAGTCAAACGACATAAAAATATAAGAAGGTAAAATAAATCCCAAATGAATGCAGTCCTGATGTGTGGCAATATACGAAAAGATTGCATAAAATAAGGTCCAGAAGCTCTACACTGTCAGCTACAGCTATTGAGCCTCAAGAGTCTTCCTCGAAGGTCCCGCTAACGTATTGTTTCCTGAAAATGGTAAAGCAACAGAAGTGAGACAACGTCTCAGTAACTAAATCCCTACCTATCCCACACCCTAGCATGGGCTAGTGAGGTGTCAGGTGGGATACACAGAGTTAATAATAGTTGATAAACATTTATTTAAACATTTAAACTCACAATAATCATACAAGACAAATATTTCCACCAATCTCATGCAATTGATACATTTTAAAAGAGATAACATACTTGTCATTTATTTAAAAGATATAAATATCAATGAATATCCCATGTCATATGCAATTCCTGAACCCAAATCCACCTTATATCCTCCTTATTCCTTATTTCCGCCGACTGGACCCATGGGCTAAGTTCTTTCCATTTGACTAGCAACTTTGACAAGCTCACCACACGAATGATGTGGACTGGCCAAAGACCACAGAGCACTCGGTGGACCATGGGTCCCCCCTCGAAGAACTAGTGGGGTGTAGCAGTCCCTCGAAGAACTAGTGGGACAATAATAGCAGCCAACCATAGAGCTCCGTATGGAGGCTAATACCACATGGCAAGTATATAAATCAACTCCAATTACCTCCTTTCCCCACCCAAAATAGATGCACAGGGTTCAAAATGACGCATTTATATGCATAATCAACAGAATTTCATAATAACACATCATAATCATGATCACCAATTTCTTGCAATACAAACTATATCAATCCTTTTTAAAATAGCATCCCACAAGACAGTTCATACAAAACGTAATATACTTTTACAGAATTAGTTATAAAGCCGCTCACCAACTTCATACTAGAGCATGCAACAGATAGAAATTTAGTTACCTGGTCTCCTAGCTAACAGTCAACTACAACCAGAGTCCAACCTCGAAAATGCCACAATAGAGTTTATATCTACAAAAAAAATTAAAATATTATATCTATAGTATTAGAGTTTGCTACTCACAAAATTTTAGCCTCTAACTCCTCTTCTAAAAGCTTTAATTCTACTCAGAACTCTAGCCTAAAAGACATTTTTCTAAGGTTTGGAATGAGAACATATATATATATGATTTAGACTCGATTCCTAAATTTTCCTTACTTAAATATCCTTTAATTGTTAGATTATATTATTAGAACCATCAAATTCATAATTTAAATAGATAAACTGTAAATTTATAACTTATATTCCATTTTCGAAGGACTTAGACAAATAGACTTAGTATGAACCAGGTTATTCTCACTACAGAAGTTAAACCCTTAATCTAACCATTGAATTTAATTCCCTATCTATTATGATACTATCCTCCAAATTATTATAGCTCAATCTAACGGTGAATGAACTTGAAAATGCTAATTTACTATTCAGGACTCTATCTGCTAAATCCAAAAGATATAAGTTAAAAACGTACCTAATAACTTGTAACTTGGGGATCAAAATAATGATCCAACCATTGAAATTAACGATTTGGATGTCCCAAATGGGCTGACCAAATTTCAGTCCGATCCAACGGTTAATAAACACAAAACTAGCACTTTTCTGAGACTACCTCAGATATATGCGAAAATTATTTACTCACTTCAAACTCCACTCATTATCTCCTATATACAGGCTCCTCAAACTCCTTCACTCTAAAAATTAGTCGATGTGGGACTTCTATGCCATGGTTTAATTTTCTAGAATATCATCCACACACACACACACAATCACACACAAAAAAATTATTAAAATAATAATAATAATTTGCCTATATCTAACTTTTTTTTAATTAACTTAATACTAAAATATATTTATTTATAATTTAATTAAATACTAGATAAAAAATAAGGATGTTACACTTACAGCCACTCATACCAGTTTCTGCAAGTAAGTCTAGAGTGTATTTTCTTTTGGAAAGAACAATACCTTTCTTGGACCTAGCAACTTCTATTCCTAAAAAGTACCTCATGATTCCTAGATCCTTGATTTGAAAATGACTATGCAGAAAACACTTGACTTGTTCAATTCTTTGTTTATTACTACCAGTTATCAAAAGGTCATCTACATAAACCAAGATAATTACTGAACCATTATCATAATGTTTGAAATATAATGAGTAATCATATTTGCTTTGTAAGAAACCCCCACTCAGTAAAGCCAAAGATAACTTTTGGTTCCATTGCCTAGAAGCTTGTTTAAGCCCATATAAAGACTTCTTAAGCTTACAAACCATATTACCTTCTTGATTTCCAAACCCTTGAGGTATAGTCATGTATACCTCTTCATTAAGGTCTCCCTGCAAGAAAGCGTTATTCACATCCATCTGATATAAAGACCAATCATTCACAGCAGCCAACTTAAGAACAGTCCTCACAGTTACCATCTTAAATACTAGTGAAAAGGTCTCATTATAATCTACTCCTTCTACTTGGTTATATCCTTTTGCTATCAATCTAGCTTTATACTTGTCAATAGTTCCATCAGGTTTGTATTTTATTTTATATACCCATTTACAACCGATTGGTTTCTTATTTTTAGGCATTGGGACTATATCCCAAGTTTTATTCTCTTCTAAGGCTTGAATTTCACTTTTCATGGCAGCCACCCAATTCTGATCTTTAACTGCCTCGTAATAGGTAGGTTCAAAAACATCATCAATAGAGCAAAGGAAACACATATGAGAGGAAGAAACATTATCATATGAAATATAATCCTCTATCGGATACCTACAGTTAGACTTACGCTTCTGTTTCACATTGGACTGTCCTAAGAGAGACTGTGTCATATTACAAACATAATCCTTGGCCCATATGGGAGGCCTTCTCTCCCTACTAGGTCTCCCTGTTTGGTTTAAATCATTCCTATTAACATTAGCTTGGATGTGACCTCCAGTGCTTTCTTCCTTAGGCTATCTAGTGTTTATTATGGCATCCCTTTTATGATGTACATATATATCATCAAAATCATCAAAAAAAAAACATTTGCTTTATGTCCTTAGACACTCCCCCTTGATCGGTGCTATGCCCATTTTTAAAAGGAAAAACATTTTCAAGGAACTTGACATGCCTGCTTATAAAATTTTTCAGATTTAATAAAACAAATCCCTTTTGATTAGGAGGATAACCTAAGAAAACACATGGTATAGATCTGGGTTTAAACTTGTCAGTAACTATCAGATCTATAGCATAACATAGATAGCCAAAAACTTTCATATTACAGTAATTTGCAGCATGTCCAAGAACAATTTGATAAGGAGTTTGAAACCTTAAAATCCTACTCGGTATTCTGTTAACAAGGTAGGTAGCAGTTTTAACACATTCCCCCTAAAACCTAATAGGCAAACTGGACTGAATGATTAATCCCCTTGAGATTTGCATTAAAGTTCGATATTTTCTTTCAACAATACCATTTTGTTCTGGGGTATAAGGACATGTAGTTTCATGAATGATACCTTCTTCCTTAAAGAAACTATTCAGATCATGATTAACAAATTCACTACCGTTATCACTCCTTATTCTCTTAATGCAGGAACTGAACTGAGTTAATACATAAGCAAAGAAAGTTTTAATGTGATGAGCAGTTTCAGATTTATTTTTCATCAAATAAGTCCATGTAGCTCTAGAAAATTCATCCATAATAGTAAGAAAATATTGAAATCCAGCATGTGTAGGAACCTTGTAGGGTCCCCAAACATCCATATGAATCAGGTCAAAGCATCTAACAGTTCTGATACAGCTAGAGGGAAAGGGGAGCTTTGTCTGGTTGGATTGAAAACAAGTATCACAATTTTTATTTATTACTATATATTTGTTTTTCACTATTTCCAGATGTTTGATTATATTGAGGGGTGCATGCCCCATTCTTTCATGCAGAAGCCACAAATCAACAGATTTATCAGTGTCACAATCATGAACAGAGTTCATACAAGCATAATCCTTTTCCAATCTCAATAGATATAATCCATGATCTACTCTACCAATCCCCTTCATCTTCCTATCCAGAAGGCCCTGCAAGGTGCATTTATTAGGATAGAAAGGAACAATACAAAGAGTCTCTTTTGTTATTTGTGAAATAGAGATTAAGTTAAATTGAAGTTCAGCAACACACAGAATTCCTTTTAACTCTATTCCATCAGGGAACTTAACATCTCCTATGTGAGTTACAGAAAATCTATCACCATTAGGAATTCTTATATGTTTGCTAGGCCCAGTATATGTTTTATAACTATCTAACAAATCTAAATCACTAACCATGTGTGTGGTGGCTCCAGAATCAATAATCCATTTACTGTGATTCAATCTAGTGATAGAAAGATCATGCAAACCTGTACCGGTGAGTGCATGGGCGTTGGTTTCTGAATCTTTCTTCAGAATTTCCAATAACCTCTCGTACTGCTCCAGGGTGAAGTTGGGGGATACAACAGTCGAAGTGTTGGTGAGAGCCTCTGCTTCTCTTTGTCCACCACTCTGATTCCCTTTGCCTTCTTGATTCTGTCTTCCTTTGTTCCCTTTGTAATCCGAAGGGAATCCAATAATCTGCCAACAATAGTCTCTCGTGTGACCTTTCTTGTGGCAGTGGTCACATTCGAGTAGGGGAGCACCTTTCCCTCTACCTCTTCCCTTCGCAGTCATTGCCATTCCTTCACTTCGAATTGTTTTCTCCAGGCTTGTAATGCTTCTCTGTGCTTCATCCTCTAGGACCATCGCATAAGCCTGGTTGACCGTTGGAAGGGGCTACATCAAGAGTATCTGACTCCCAGCGTTCGTGTAGGCTTCATTGAGTCCCATTAAAAACTGCAAGAGCCTCAGTCGCTGAGTTGCTTCATGATATGCTTGAGAAGTGGGACATTTACAGGTCGGGATTGCCATTAAATTTCCCTGTTCTTCCCACAATTCTTTCAGCCAAGAGTAATAGCCCGATATAGAAAGGTCATCTTGCCAAAGAGAGTGAATTTCACAGTGAAGAAAGAATATACATGATCCGAAAATCTTGTCAAAGAGCTCCTTGAGATCTCCCTACACGGATGATGCATCTTCAAAGTACACCAAACTGGTTGCAAGATCCTTAGAGACTGAGCCTAATATCCACGATAGAACAACCGCGTTGCACCTTTCCTAGTAAGCGTGAAACTTCGGATCTTGGTCACTCTTCTTGCAGGAACTGTCAATGAATCCTGTCTTGTTCTTCCCTCGAAGAGCTATCATCATTGCCTTGCTCCATACTGTGTAGTTGTAGCTGCTCGTGAGGATCAACCCAAGAATGGACATCCCTTGTGTGTCAGACGGGTGAAGAAAGAGAAGGCTTGTGAAATCAATCGCCGACTTCACCAATCCCTTTTCTTCCCCCATGAAATATTAGTCACCGTCATCGATGTTCTTGACTCACGAGGGTTTCTTGGTTCAGCGACAGCGAAAGGAGACAAGGAGCACTGGGTTACCGCAGAGTGGAGATGGATTTCGGTTCTTGGATTTCCGGGCGAAAAGAGACAAGGAGCATTGGGTTACTGCGGAGTGGAGATGGACTTCGGTTCTTGGATTTCCGACTAGGTGAATTGGGCTTCATCTGATGGGCTTGAAACATGACTGATGGACCATCCTGTGCTCTAATGCCATGTAAACAATCAAAGAATTTCTGCAACTGAATAACACCATCTGTTGAAAAGTATACGAGTCCCTACAACACACAGTGTAAATCACTACCTAAATAGATCTGTTTGACCAAAATGGGCTTAGGAATAAGAAGCAAGCCCAAGCCCAATATAACTACAACAGACCCAGAAATGGAAAATACAGGAATTATTTTTAACACTGTTTATAGTTTATAAGTAAAAAAAAAAAACCGATTACAATCGCTTCTTTCTTTCTACTGTTTATAGTTTGCTTTAGATTCTTTTGGCCTTACTAAAGTCCCATATGTTGCATCAAGTCTAAAACATATTCTCTCCTTCTTTTATTACAAGATCCAAATTTTTGAATTGATCTGTACAAGTATTCTCTTGATAAAGGTAATCTTATTTGAAGTATCATGAGATGCTAAATATAAATATCTTTTCTAATATGGATCCATATATTCACTTGTAAATTGTAAATAATTGCTTGTACATAATTTTTAAGAAATTGTAAATTCTGAAAAAGTATTTATAAACTGTAGGAACTTGTCTGTATGCCTATTTGCCTATCTCGTCCTTATGCTTATTATTCTTATAAATAATTATGTTGAAAGACTATGATTAAATCAACTTGTTAACGTTGCTCATGACTAACGTTAACGATCTCTTTAAATCTCAGAATTACCTTTCTTTGAAAAAGCTGATCCACAAATCCAACACATATATAAGCTGAAACGCATGTTTCATCCCATCCCTACTTTATTGGATCACTTCATCTCATCTCAGACTAAACGCATAAAAGGCTGAAACATGTTAAGAGCATATATTCTTTCCATGACCCCCCCAAAAACAATAAACAATTATGTTGAAGACTTTTGACTGAATTAATTTTTAATTGAGGCTTTTATTAGCGATAAAAAATTAAAATTTTATATACCTAATGCTATTTTCTTTGTTTTTTTTTAAAACTCCAGTTCACAGTTCACCATTATGAATGCCAGATTTTGTGGTATTTGAAGCAAAATTTAGTGTAGGTCTTCTTATGAGAGATGATTGAGTGACATGTTATTTTTGGAAGTTGCGACATATTTCTCTTACGTAAAGGTTTGGAAGGGCCAATAACAACCTAATTCATTGTTGTACCATAATGTTGATAAATTTACTTCCAATTAGATATAATATTACTCAAAACTAACTCAATAATATTAGATATGCCATAGCTATATATATATTTATATAAATCATGAATAATATTTCATCTAGAGGTGTTATAAAAAATTGTGCTATCTCTTGTCCTCAATATAATAGCTAGACAACTAATTTAAAAAGATTAAGAAAATTAATTAAATTGATTAATTGTAACAAATGTATATTGATCACCCTAAACTATCTTCTTTAATTATGTGCATTAAAACTATTATTTGGCGAGAACCCTTATAATTAATATAGATATTTTAGAAAAAACAATTATAAATTTAAGGGATGAAGTAGATTGAGGTTTTATATTTAGGATCAAATTTAATCTCTAATTGAATAATTTATAATATAAACATCACACATTGATCTCCCCATGCTCTATTTTAAAGCAAGTGAAACAGAACTTTCTTTGTTGTTTGAAGAAAAAGAAACCTTATGATCAATAAAGATATTTTAGATAAAACATTATAAATTAGATTGAGATTTTATATTCATGACCAAATTTAATCTCCAAATAAATAATTTATATTATAAACATTACACATTGCTCACCATGCTCTGTTTTAAACCAAGTGAAACAGAGCTTTCTTTGTTGTTTGAAGAAGAAGAAGAATTCAGTAACTTAATATTCAAAATTAAACAATTAATATATACGTATCAGCTCTCGTTAAGTGATCCTAAAATAATTGAAGATGTTTGCCTTATTCCGAGAATGGGGGGAAAATAAGTTCAATCATTCATGCCTCAAACATTTCTTAATATGATATGGAAACACGTGGAAATTGAGTTAAAATCAAGAATTTAAACACTTCTTAATTCTTAGTATAATAAGAAAAAGGAAAAAATGTAAAAGTCTGCCGGCTTATCACGCACCCAACCATATGTTCCCAGACAACGGGCATGCAAGAGAGGAATTAAAAATTAAAGGAGTCAGCTTTATATCACTCACTTCGTTAAACAATACTGTAGTCCATTTTTTTTTTTTCGCTTTTGGTAATTAAGATTATGAATATCTTCCATTAAAAATAAAAACTACTCCTATGATACTATTTATAAACATTTATTAATAAATTTACATAAACTGAAAAAGTTAACTGAAAATAGTTATTTCTTGAAAAATATTAAAATTGTCCTCAATAAAAGTCATCAATAGGAAGAGTTTGTTTAATTAATGAGAAAATTTTATAATTAATTGGGGATATTATGCGTAAAAAAAATTGATGGTCCCAACAAGACATCTTGTGTTATGAACCTTTTCAAGCATAGAAACTTGGAAAGAGAGAAATCCTTGAGTTACAAATATAGACGAACTTGACTTATTAATCTTGGGGGAACTCTGACAAAAAAAAAAGAGAAAAATCTTGGGAGGACATTCGTACCACTAAATTATATGATTGGCATAGGCTATTTTCCTTCGGATTGCATATGCTGTAAATGTTTTTTTGCCCCCACAGTATAGATTTTGTAATAAATGTCCAGGAACACTTTCTCTCCCTATTCGTGTATGTAAGTATTCTGGTTTTATGAAATGAATTGACATTTTCACCCAAAAAAAGTAAGAAAATTATTTTCATAAAAACTAATGGTCTTATGGGTGTAATATAAAGAATTAAAGATGTCATCCCACTACAAAAATCTGGACTTTCAGCGACCACTTTCAGCGGCGACAAAGGGAGTCGCCGCTGAAAATATGACTTTCAGCGGCGACAATAATTGTCGCCGCTGAAAGTCGGCCTTTCTGCGGCGACAAGTATGTCGCCGCCAAAAGTATGAGTTATGGCGGCGACATATTATTGTCGCCACTGTAACTTCAACTTTCAGCGGCGACAAAATTTGTCGCCGCCAAAAGTGTGCACTACGGCGGCGACAATTCAAGTCGCCGCTGAAAGTGTACACTTTCAGCGGCGACTCCCTTCGTCGCCGCTGAAAGAGGATTCAGCGGCGACTAACTGTCGCCGCTGAATCCTCTTTCAGCGGCGACCTTATGTCGCCGCTGAATCCTGTTTCAGCGGCGACGCTTCCTGTCGCCGCTGAATATATCTTTCAGCGGCGACGCTTCCTGTCGCCGCTGAATATATCTTTCAGCGGCGACCTTTTGTCGCCGCTGAATCTTATTTCAGCAGCGACACCAAGTGTCGCCGCTGAAGCTCACTTTCAGCGGCGACAAGTGTCGCCGCTGAAGCTCACTTTCAGCGGCGACAAGTGTCGCCGCTGAAAGTTTTTTCACATTTTTTTAATGTTTTTTTTTTATAAAAATTTTATATTATAATCTTTTATTTGCGTAATTAAGTAACTTTGATAATTAATGTTTTTTTATGTATTTTTGTGTTAGAGAGAGACTAAAAGAAAGATAATATGGTGTTTGAGAGAGAAAGGAAGAGGAAGAAAGTTTGGAGTGTGTGTTTAACACACATATCCCATATCCAAATGTTTGAGAGATGGAATAGAAAAACATTATGCATGGGAGAGAAATGAGATCGAGGCATGCGTGAAAAAGTATACAAGTTTGATGGGATAAGTAATGAAATATAGAGTGAGAGGTAGATGTAAGTATTATTGGAAGAGAGATAGTCTGTATGTGTGAGAGAGAGAAGGATATTATAATTGAAAGAGATAACATAATTAAACATATGTGAGAGATTATTATAATTAAATTAGTGTGAGTATACTTAATTGACATAATAATATTTGATGATGAACATATGTATGAGAGGATTGAGAAATAAAATCATTAAAGGAGATAATATAATTAATTAAAAATGTGTGAGAGATATAGATAATAAAATCATATATATAGTTAATTAAATATTATTACTATTTATATTTTTTAATTTAAAATGTGATTAATTAAATTTTGTAAAACATATAGAGTTGCATATTATATATATTTTCTATTGCTCAATGGTTTCAATTAAATTCATTAGCCTGGCTGGCCACGCTTGTTCATTTTAGTGTAGAGGTCCTGCGTTCGAATATGGAAAATGTCCAATTTTTACACATTAATTTTGGCTCAAAAAGGTTAAAAAAAACATTTAATGTTACCTGGTTCGAACAGGGGATCTGATAATTATAATAGTTAACACTCCCCTGCCACTGAACCCACGTGTGTTATTGGCAAGGCTGGCGCATTGTTTTTGTATGTAAAGTTTCTTATTTTGAAACCCAAAACAATTCTAATCTTCTGAAAGTTAACTTTTCCCTCACTCTCACCAGATCAGACCAGCGCCGCGCACTTCTGAAAGTTCATCCCCAAATCCCCTCTCCCTCCAAACCTAGCGCTAGCGGCAGCATCTCACATTCTCATTTCTCACCGATTAGCGAAGACGGCGAAGAGGGACCTCAGACCTGCTTCTCCCCCATCCCCTTTCGTGATTTGCGCAGCGCCGGCGACCCCATTCCGTAGCAGTTGCAACCAAGCTTGCCTCCTAGTCCTTCAATTTGTGCTTGCTGCCGCAGCTATTTGCCCGCCAGTTGCCGGATCGCCGCTACTCTCCAGCTTCGTCACCGTTAGTACAGATCCAGGTAAGGTCGAGCCTCTCACCGATTAGTACAACCCAGTTCGTGTTTATTATCTTGTTTGGTATAAGTTCATGGTTGTGTATAGCTGATATAGCTGATACTTCTGTACTTTCGTCTTTGAATATGCTGTCATGGTTGTTTCAAAACCCGTTCTTATTTATTGAATTTGTATGTGAATACTTGAGCAACACGATTTGTAACTCTGATCATAATAAATTCAAATAAAATAAGGTTGGAGTATTTGATTTTGGACGTTCTCGTCAAAGATGAGAAAATTCTTGGTGAAACTTGGTCTGTAAACATCAGTGTATTATCTATTGAGCCATCATGATGACAAGTTAGCATGTATTACAGGCTGATTCTGCCAAAAAACATATTGAATAGATAAGCCTACGTCCCTCTTATTAAGTAATTTGAGTGGGGGACTGGATTTTGTATGTTATTAGCAACTCAATAAATATGAGTTGATTTTTTTAAAATTTTGTTTTTATTTCTGACTATCTGTGAATGGAAATCTCTTGATGTGTTATTAATAGGGATATTTAAAAGAATGAATTATACATTCAGGATTAAATTTAATCTCTAACTAGTTTTTATATTAAGTATTAAAAATATTATTTAACAGATTTTTTTTTCCGAGATGAATTATATTCACATCATAGTATTTGCCAATTACCAAGGGAGGGGCAACAGTGGCAGTAAATGTTATGTTGGATAGGACTGAATTGCTTAGTGACGACTCCAAACTATGCTCGCATATGAGGAACAAATTAATTAGAGTGATGGATGACGACTTCAAACAATGCTTGCATAAGCTGAAATAATTACACAAGTCTGACTTCTGAAG
Source organism: Neltuma alba (assembly GCF_004799145.2). NCBI lineage: Eukaryota > Viridiplantae > Streptophyta > Magnoliopsida > Fabales > Fabaceae > Neltuma > Neltuma alba. The sequence continues at coordinate 20,613 of NW_021633198.1, forward strand.
GCAAGAATGTGAAAAATGATTCTTAATTCAAACCTCTCCTGTGCATTATTGACAAATGTTAATCAGGCAATATTTTATTAAAGCCGTACGTTATGAGTAAATAATTAAAATTAGTTCCTAGCTAACAAATTAATTTAATGGTAATTTTTTTCATGTTCAGCTTAAAATTACCAGGTTCTATGGTATGGAAACGAAGTCTGACAGCTGTTCCCTGTGGCCATAATCAAAATTCATATGTGATATTATAAATCATAGTATGAATTATGAACCCTTTCCGTTAGCTATATATCTGTAACGCAATCATTGTGTTATAATGCTCAGTTGATGATTGAAATCAATACAGGGGCACATAGCACTTGTGTAATATGCTAATATCACACACACACACACACATCGTTTAACAAGAGAAAAAGATTCAGCTTACTTTCACAGATGACATGACAAGAGCAGTAGGGCAAGGAGCAAGAGAGCTAGCTAATTATTGTGGTTATGTTATTAGAACCACAATATCTTTGAAGGATTGTGCTGAATGGAGGAATGTTTACACAAATTATATTGATGTTATGATTTTAAAAGTGAAGGTACAATTTATGTTTAGTAAATGTATATCCTACTTTATTTATGCTTTCAAAACAAGTACTTATGCTGATATTGATTTTTATTTTAGGAAAAATTTCAACCTGCTGTTACAACAGATGAAGAGAAGTTTCAAAAGATGATAGTGACCACATTGCAAAATGCTTTCAGAAATTGGAAGACCAACTTGCATACCCACTATAAGAAATTTGACACTGATGAAGAAAGGTTGGCAAATCCACCTCAAACTGTAAGTTTTGAAGATTGGGAGTGGTTATTGACATATTTTCAGTCAGATCCATTTAAGGTATCTTACTAAATACTAACTATTTAAATGAATAATATAATTATATCATTCAACATACTTAGTAGTTACTCAAATTTGATGTAGAACAAAAGTGCTAGAAACACACAAAACCGAGCAAAACAAGTAACAAAGCATACATGTGGTCCCCGATCATTTGCGGAGGTTGAGTTCTCTGTAGTAAGTTGCCTCTTCACTACACTTTATTTTTTTTATCCATTTTTTTATTTTTCAAGATTTGTTATTTTTGTATATTATGCTTTATAGAGAGACCCCACCACTGGACAGCCTGCCCCCCCAGATCAGGTTTGGGAGATAACACATACTAGGAAGACTGCAGATGGCCAGTTACAGTGGGTGGATTCGCGATCTGAAGAGATTCATGTATGTATAAATATCTGTCCTTTATATTTAATTAAATAATTATATTTTTTTCATTCATGTAATTTGTAATTTGTAACTATAGGATCGCATGCATGAGCTCGTTCAGCAGCAATCCTTAGAGAGTGATGCTCGAATGACCTCTGATGAGATATTGACAGCTGTTCTTGGTGAGAGGTCAGGATATGTTAGAGGAAAAGGTTATGGAGCAGAGCCTCGGAGGAAGAGACTTCACACTCAATCTAGTGATTCACTTGAGAATGTACGCACCCAATTGTATGAAGAGTTTGAAAGAAGATTTCAAGAGGAGCGAGAAAAGATGGAAGCAAATCTTGCTGCAGAGCGAGAGAGGATGGAAGCAGAACGTGCAGCAGAGCGAGAAAAGATAGAAGCAGAACGTGCTGCAGAGCGAGCAAAGATGGAAGCAGAGCGTACGCAACTTGAACAAAGGATGGAGCAGTTGATGGAACAGAGAATACAAGCTCAGTTCACTGCTTTCATGCAAAAGATGCAGTTAAATGCTCCTGCAGATACCCCTACTTCTAGCGTCCCTAATATTGATCCCTCTACGTAATTTTTCTTCTGTATTATGTAATGTATCTTTTAATTGAACAATTTTTTTTTTCAGTTAGAGACATAAAGAACACTTTCATGGTTATAAATCTTATTATTTAATATACCATATTTGTGTGTTAATTACTTTATTTTTATTAAACCTTTTAATAATATTTATCAGCAATATAAATAAAAGTTTTTGCAGAATTAATATATTATAAAAATAATTAAAATCACAATCAGCGGCGACATTTGTCGCCGCCGAAGCTTGATTCAGCGGCGACCTTGTCGCCGCCGAAGCTTGATTCGGCGGCGACCAAAATGTCGCCGCCGAATCAAGCTTCGGCGGCGACCAAAATGTCGCCGCCGAATCAAGCTTCCGCGGCGACATTAGTCGCCGCTGATTCTCATGTTTCAGTGGCGACAGTTCTGAGCGGCAAACTCATCAGCTTTCAGCGGCGACATTCTGTTGCCGCTGAATGTCCAGTTTCAGCGGCGACTTTGTGTCGCCGCTGAATGTCCAGTTTCAGCGGCGACTTTTTTTGTCGCCGCTGATAAGTTTCAGCCACGGTCGCTACGGCAACGACTTGGTGGCGACAAAATGTCGCCGCTGAAGCTTTTCAGCGGCGACTTTTGGACTTTCAACGGCGACAAATGTCGCCGCTGAAAGTCGAATTTTTTGTAGTGTCCTCACATGACGTTGAGGTCACCATAATGCCCTTTTTGTGTTTAATGATTTGCCTCACTTATTGTACGATGCCATTTTAAATATCCTCTCAAGAAGAGGGGAAATACAGGTTTAGCACTTTTTGAGATGATAAGAACATGAGAACGGATTCAACGATTCATTCGAGTGCTTGGATCATTTGAGGGCTTCAAAGAACGATTTCGTGCAGCCCAGCAACACTGAGAGCTTGATCGGTCTCAGCAAAAGAAGGTAAAGCCATTAGATTAGAAGACGATTTCTGACTTTGTTGCACCTGAATGAACTGAACATATTATATTAAGTCTTCTCAAATTTAATCAGAAAAATATGAAGGAAACCTTATTAAAATAAGACAGTAAAGAAACAATTACGTGCTGGAGTGTGGCTGCCAAATAATACAGGCTTGTATTGTATATGTAATCATATTTGGCAAATTGTAAAAGAATGTCATCAAAAAACAATGCTTCCCTCAAACTTTTAATTACAATAAATCATCTCATCACAAAATAACTTCAAAAAAGAAAGAGTGTGTGTATTAGTCAGTTAATTCAAAAGGCAAATACAAAATAGAGATGACAGAGTGTGTATGCATTAATAACTTTTTTTATATTGTTTTTATTGAAGGAAATTTCTTTTAGTATTTCTTTGGGTGCTCCAACCATCCTAGTAATTGTTTTTATTGAAAGAAATTTCTTTTAGTATTTTTTTGGGGTGCCTCCAATTAACATCCTCATAGATGTGAAGAGAATCACAATGTGATCAAATTAGCAATCACATACCAGTTGATCTTTAACTAGATTATAACTTTGTCATTTTTGGCATCTCGAAAATAACATTCTTGTAAAAACAGAGTCAGCTTTGTGGACTCTTGTGGTGTTTCATGATCACAAACCATAAAATCATTGAAACACCTGATACTAAACATAAAAGAAATATCAATATCCTAGTTAATGGACATGAGAGATAACAAGATTTGGTCACCCCCTAATATGTAGTCTTTCTAGAGTAGGGAAATCAATGCAAGTTCTTTTTTTTTTTTTTAACCAAACAATCAATGCAAATTCTCAGACTTTGGTTCTCATCACATAAAGGGTCTTTATGATAGCTTCAGCTTTGGAAAGTTGGTATTGAGTTGTGTGAGATCAAAACAAAATAGCTCAAAATCAGGAAGATCAAAGTGCAGCTCATCATGTTGATTCTTTTTTGTTGAAACATCCTCATGATGGTATTTCCCCACAATATATGTTAGTTCAGGAGCATCTTTAACTGCACCACAATATAAGTTTTTAATTTCTCCACACATTGTGGATGGAAATAAAATTTCCAAGTCGTTGCACTCCCTGATTTCTAGTTTCTACAACTTCAGAAAATGTAGTAGTCGTATCAACATTTCAATTGTAAACCCTTCTAAATAATTAACAATGTATAATTCATAAGATAGACACTTGAACGAAAATACTGAGGCAAGTAGTGTAGCATACTAGTAGGTTTGTATGATCAAGCAATCTATGTTTAGAAACAACAATATTATTCTCATAAAATAAACACCAGCATCAAGTTGTTTTCTGTCTACTCCATGTCAGGAGTCCACTTTTAAACGAGTGATTATGCATGAACTGGGAGAAATCTCACTGGAGAAAAACCCAGACTTAAACTACACCTAATTCTTTTCGTTTCATAGTCTATCTTAGTAATCCGTCTTTTGTGAAAATAAAATAGAATAACATGAAGCACACAAATAGTTGCTAAAATCCAAAAGGCCTATGTTTAGCAGCAATTATCTCCCAACATTGTTGCCTTCGTTCTATGATATCTTGACGTTCCTTTAAAAGATGAGCATGACAAGCCATAACATTGGCATGCTCTTGTTGAACCACTTGTGCCACTCTTGCAGCCTCAACTTCCTCATCACGAATAGCTTTAAGCATTGCCTCATTGCTCTTCAGATCATTGTCTAAGCCATCTAGAACATTTTGGATGCTATCAACTTCACATATCTCACCATTAAAAACCTTATTCTTTGTAGACTCAATCCAATCCTTGTCAAAACCAAAAAGATAAGCATCCTTCAAATGCTCAGCTAGTATCCTCTTGTCTGCCTCGGTGATAGTGAAAGGAGTCCTGGTAGTTAGAATGTTCAAGATATCAAGCAATACCCTGTAGGACATGTGTAATACTCGAGCGCTTCTATCTTTTGTAGAGAGTCGAAGTTGTGGGCAAGTCTCAAGTGCCTTTGCAAATATTGAATGCTCAAAACCTTCCAATTTCATCATATCAACTATTTCTTGTACTCCAAGGGCAGTTGAAGCTTGATTATTGGCTTCTAGAAAAGAAGGCATCATCTCTATAGGGGTAGAAAATGGTGACAGTGACAACTTTGTATCCTCAACAATATCTGATTTGGTCCCATCATGAACGGAAGCCTCAGACTTCTCTTTCAGCAAAGATCTCTTTACTTTTACGTCACTTGGATGATGTGGCAAAGTTAAGTCACCTGTGAAACCAAAAATAAGGAATTGATGATATATTACTTACAAGACAAGATGCTACTCTCTTTGGTTTTGGAAATTGTTTTTGTCTTAAATGTAAGACCCCAATATACTATATATGTCAAATATTTGTTATTTTCCCCACAAACTGCCTTGACTTGTTACATTACAATCAATGACGGTAATTTTTAATATAAATGATTGAAAGGAGGGATACTTTAGAAAAAGAAAAACCTATTTATTTACAAATAACTAACTTAGTTAATTTTCTTAGTATATATGAATTAGTTATTAAACTCCTACATTTAGGATTAGGGAGAGTAGTATTTTACCTTCTCTTCCCTCTACCTTTTCCTCATCATGAGATTGTATATTATATCCGATCATTTCTTGCTGTGATTGTGATTCCATCATTATTGTTTCTTGTTTCGCCTCTTTGCCCGCCAACACATCCTACATGAAAATAAATGTGAACAAGGCCTAACTTCATATATACTCCTTTGATCCTATTTATAGGTCACTTTTAATATGTTTTATATAGACCAAGAAAAGCCTTAAATTTCATCAACTCTTATTTAAAATTCAATAATTTTTCAATTTTATTCCTATTTAATATACATTATGCTTCATATAAACAAAGTCAACACAATAACAAATAAAAAATAAAATTATATATCCATACAAAAAATTTCTCTCAGTATCCTATAAATAAGATAAAAAATGTCTTCTCTCTGCGTCCTATAAATAGGACCAGAGGAGCAACATAACTTTATGTATCTGTATTATTGAAAAGGACAATATGTGATTGAATATTTATTTTGTGAAAAAAATTTATCATCCAATGTACCTTCGCAAAATTCTGTGTGCTCATTGCGGACTGGTGTGGATCAATCGTGATTCTTTCATTTCTCGCTACTTTGTCCACCAAATCATCCTATTAGAAGATAAATAAAAGCCACAAGTTTGAACCATCTAGGATGAATGAAGACTAATAATCTACAAATAAAGGATAATAATCTCACTTTTAAATATGCCTTTTGTGAATCAGTTCTGTTTATAGCACCTGTATTCCCTTCCTCGTTCTGCAAAGCATAATGAATCAGTTTTTTATTTTGTAGTATTTTTATTTACAGAAATAAATGTTGTTCCATACCAGTTTTGTTTTGGTATACTGATCAATACCTCAATAAATATATAATAAAAGGAAAATCATGGAAAATTCCAATCTAAGGAACTTTGCAGTAATTTTCTTGATCAACAACCCCAAATAGATATAAAATAAACAAATAAATAAAGAGATAAGGTAAGACAGTGATTAACTTTGGCTTCCCAAAAATAATACTTCTTGATAATTTCCTCTGCATCTTCCTTTACTACGAACACCGCATGATAAAAAGGTTTAGTTATGAATGAAAATGTGCATGTCTCTCTGTATATATGTTTGCAGTTTTATGCAGTTTTCAAATATGAGATCAAATTCAAATTTTCATGCCAACACTTATGGTAAAAGAAATCATGGTTTGCTTCAAGATAACTTTCAAACAGAGAAACAAAATGAATGTATTGCACTAGTGACAAGTGAAAGTAAATAATAATCAAATGCCATTAACTAAAATAGTGTGCGCGAGCGCAAGGCAGCGAAATGAGATATACTCTTGTGACGTTTGAGGGACCAATTGTGGATTGTTGTGTTTTCAAGGCTTGTCTTCCATTTGAATGGAAAGAAGTATTCTGCTTTGTCTCTTCCGAAGCTTCATAATCTTGATTTTTAGAGTCATCAGAAAGCTGAGTGGCCGTAGTTTCTGCAAGTATATAATAATTTTCATTTTGAATTAATAATGCATACTGTAAAACAGAGAATTTGGAACAATTGTATACTATGGAAGAGTTTTCCAATTTTTATATTAAAACCCATTTGATGTACTTTTCATATGCTTGTAAATATATTTAAATAATACTCTTTGTTCCTTTTCTGTGTTAGGTTACCTGGATCAATTCTTAGATTACCACTTCCACTTGAGATAATGGCATAGCCAAGGGATTTGTCTGAAACTTGAACGTCATCTACAACATTAGGAGTTTGCTAGTTAGTTAGTGATTTCGGTGTCATTTTGAATATTTCTTCCGTAATCAATGAAGCAATATGATGTTAGAATGAAACCAATCCAAAATATAATTGGAAAAGCAAATAAAGATGTACAATGTGTAGAATCACTAAGGCATAGATTACAGTCTTCTGCAAGGTTGGTGACACTCGTTGTAGCAACATTTGCTTATGCTCTATAAGGCAGTCCAGGCAATTCCCACAATCCCTCACTACATATGAATAAAATCTGAATGAAATGTCACTATAAGAAAACAATAAAGAAACTCACCACCTTCAGAAGGTTTGGAGACAATAGATGAAGGAATTTGGTTGAGGATTCTTGAAGCTTTGGATGACATATGACTCAGTGGCAAGATTGTCTCAAAAGTTTTCTCACTCGAAATAAATGTTAAGGGCGGCACAAATGGGTCATCTATGAAAAAAATAGTTATTATATATATATATATATATATATCAAATTAAAGGGTGAAATATCTCATTTAAAAGAAAGCAACAAGTACCATTAATAGATGTTTTAGGCTTCTCCTCTAGTAAAGAATCGCTAGCTTTCATGCCACTTCGAGGACGTCGAGATGTTATCAAGCTATCTGTAAAATCCAAAATAAATAAATAATATTTTTGTTCTTCAAACTGTCTGTAAAACCCAAAATAAATAAATAATATTTTTCTTCGTCAAAACTAACGCTTCAATATTTTACCTTCTTCCTCTTCGTAAAATTTGGCATTTGCATGAATGTTGTCTCTTGTAGGAAGAAGAGTGAGGTCGGGACTTGTATGAATTGGTGCCTTTTATTGTAAACCGATGGCCATGTAAAACCAAGATGATAAATTAGTGTAATTGTTTTCTTTGTACTTTGATCAACAGTGCAACATATAAAAAGAAGCTTTAAGAAGATTAGCTAACGAGTAAGTCTTAAATTTTTTTGAATTTGATGATAAAAATGCCATTTTCTTAAATTTTTTTGTGAACCTTGGTGTTAAACCCTCTTCGATAGTTTTGTATGTTGCTTCACATACAACACAAGAGAAAAAATTATGATTACGTTGAATTCATTAACAACCCTTGGATTCCCGTGACAATGTATTCTTTTGGTATCTTTTAGATGACATACTTGTCGACAACTTCAATATTGCTTCTGCATAGCCATCACAAGATAAAACTTTGCTTAGTTCATGCCAAACTCAATGGATTACACACACACACGCGCGTGAGAGTTGATTGTTGGCATTTTAAATATCGCCTTCAAATTATATGGTTTTCTTCTAGCAATTGGTTCTTTTTTTTAAAAAATCATTGGGTTCATATGACGACTTTAAAACAAAGACAGAAAATTATTGTGTACTAGAGACATAAATAAAAAAAATCTCTAAATAAAAGACAATTAATCTCAATTTTGGTGATGCCTTTTTTTCGAATTAGCTCTAATTTTTAACCCAAAAATTTTAGGAAAATTAGAGAAGCTAGCTGAGAAAAACAAATTTATAAAGTATCCAACAATAATTTCACTACCCCATGTCTAAAAAGGAAATTGGGCCAATACTTGGCCCAATCTTGCATCTTCTTAAACCACTCAGCAGCACCCTCACATGCGGCCGAACACTTAGACCAATGTAAGGACTTTAAATCTTATTCCATCAATATTTTTTCCAGTGGCTGTCTGTTCTGCAAGTAGATCAGAGGTTTAAATTTTGTTTTTAGAGAGAAGTTGAGGGATTCATGCATTAAGTTATAAAAAATCATATCTATTCCATGCATGTTGATTTGTTTGAGGAGAAGTGGATTTTTGAAATCTGGAATTGAGAAGCTGACTTTTTCTTGCTTCTGTAAGTTTAATTATGTACTAAATTTATATTTAAGTGATAACTAAAATATAGTAAACACCTAAGGGCTTCAAGGTGAAATATGGATGAACTGAAATAGAGAGAATTAAGTATCGATGAATCTAAATTCTAAACACCTCAATGTATATAAAAGAGGAGTTTATGAATCTGGAAAATTTTAAAATGTAAAGGAAGGCTGTCCAAAACTTCAAAAAATGGATGAACTACACGTGTAAAGGGTCTTATGTTTCCCATATAGTGATTAGATGGGCAATTGGAATATCAAAGCATTAGTTTGTGAACTTTGATCCTTATCCCCTGTTTGGACAGCACCATTTAGATGTTATTGAATTTTTGTGACTCAGAGAGGTTTAAATGCTACTGTTTTAATATGTCATAACAAGGAAGTGTTTTGAATTCCCAAACAACACCAAAGGCATGTCTAAAGGCCCCTAGCATGTGTTTGGTGGCTCTTTTAAAGTGATTAGCAATATGAGGATTAAATCTTTTAAGTTTTTCTCTTAGGCCTGTTTTGGATAGTTTTGGATAGCATAATTTTTCGTAAGAGGAAGTTAAGCTTTAGTTAAATTTAAATATGATAGTAAGCTTAGTAGAGTAAGGTTTGACTGTAACTTTGTTTATTTCCTTTGTCAAGAGAAATATTTTTATTTACTATTTTTCATTTCAAATTTCCTACCCACTCCTTAATAAAATTAAAATAAATTCTCGAAGGTTATCACCTTATAAAATAAAAATCAAATCACGTAACGGAAAAGAAACCAATCACATGATGATGATGTCTCTTTTGTTATTTTTTATTAAAACAACATGTTTATCACAGTGGAATATATCGTTTCTTCAATAACCTGTCCAAAACTACAAGTTTTTTTCCTTCTTTTTTTTTAGTTTATGTCAAATTCTTTATTGGCATTCTAAATATGATCTTTAAACTCTGTTTTTCTCAAAGGATAGAATTTCCAGAGCATTGCCACAAAATCAAGGGCACATATGATCATGATGGGGACCGATGGAAAAGTAAAATGATGCCATTAGCAATCAAATCTTACCTCCATGAGCGAATGTCGCGTTGCTTCTCCCCTGTTTAAAGATTGATGCGAAGAAAGCTTGTCTCCTACTTTTTCTTCAGTATGACAATCTGCAGTTTTAAGACTTGCTTGAAGCTGGGTAGTTGAAGTTTCTGAAAATAGAATTTTTAATATTATAATAAAAATCATATTAATTTTCATTTTTAAAGAACAAATTATTTCTCTTAATGCATACCATAAAAAGAAAACTTGGAACAACCATCCACTTGTATGTTATCATCTCTTTTCAAAATTTGAAAATCGATCCCATGGCAGAGACCAACAAGGTTGGGAAGATCTATGAGCTCCAATTGACTTAATAGTGGAAGCACATCCTTCATGACCATCTCTTTCATCTCACCTTGTCTTACTAGCACATGCTCAAGTGCATTGGCTCTACTTATCTCCAAAGATCTTAGTTTTGGAAGGATACCAGAAACAGCGATAGAGAACAGGTACTGCAATTTGTCACAATCAATGGCAGAGACTTGTTCTAAGTTGGGAAAGCATGGTTCATGGTAAAAATGATCATCATTGTTTGTTTCATAATCTTCTTCAACAATGTTAACTAATTCTTCACACCGTGAGATTTTTAGCTCTGTCAACATTGGTAGGCTTCGCACTATAGATGCGGAGAAGATAAATTTGAGCTTAAAGCAACATTCAATGAATAGCTTCTGGAGATTATAGAAGCACATGACATGTTTAGGTCCCGCACATATATTCACCATCTCCCTTAGATATTCCAACTTCAACTTTTGTAAGCTAGATGTCAATGATCCAACTCCAACATGGGTCAAATCAACAATCTCTGTTATTTTGGAGTCCGCAATTAAAAGAGTTTTTGAATCGGACATCTCAATTGCCTGTGAATTCCATGAAAAATATATTAATTCTAAATTTATTTCAAAAAAAAAATTTAAATGTAGTCTGATTTGAGCAAAATCATAGTAGAATTTAGGCGAATGAAACTCATAAATAAAAATTAAGAGGTAACAAATACATCTGAATTTTAAATGTAAATGTTCTCTTGAAACATGTATGTATGAAAATAACAAAAGCCCTCCCTTATAGTTTGAAAAAATATAGAATTAGTCAGGTAATATTATTATTTTATGCTTCTTTAAGAGAGCATATGCACAAAGTAGTGAGAAATATTATTAAAATATAACTTAATCCATTGGGGGAATATGTTAGAATTGATAAGAGAAGTTGAACATAATCATACCTTTTTATCTTGTTGCTGTTTCATGTGCCAACAAAGCAGAAATTCTTTAAAAGGTCTTGTAAACTCTGAAAAACTTTTCAAGACGATGGACCTTGGAGATAACCCTCTCAAAGAGTAGTTCTGGGGATCAATGCTTACAAATGCATGTAATTCCTACAAGCCAATAAATCATTAAAGTCTCATCATGCAATAATACATAAGAGGTTTCAGTTAAAGTAATATACAATATACTAGCAAGAATAATTTGAGATAAAATTTAGCTTAATTTCCATTTTAAAAAAGTGTGCTAGTTATTTTACTCATACTATAATCAAATTAAAACTTAATTATATGTCTTCATCTTACAATATATTTAAATCCAAGAAGTTGAGTATTTTGATAGTTTACCTTATTCCCAAAAATAAATTTACTAGACGTCTCATTGTAATATTTAATTTGATATGGTGTCTACTCCTTAAGAAAGCCAAGTTCACTCTCAAGCTAGCTTGTGGATGTGGATAAAGCTCCACCTCTTTCTCCTTTCACTGCTAGTTGTCTCGTCTCATAACAGTGATTTTGGGCTAGCGGAGTCCTAAAAATTTTAGGACAGGACAAAAGTATACAAGACTTGGGATAGGGGTGTTCCATCCCAATATATTATCTTTTTTAATTCTATAAATTTATTTTACTTTTCATTTTTATAATAATAATATATAACTTTATATCAAAAAATTTTAAAAAATAGATGGGATGTCCTTATCCCATCCCAAATATTAGGACGGGATTGTTCTTGTTCCATCCCATCCCATAAACACTCCTAAATATAGCAAAGAACCAATATAGAAAAATTTGAATTCCAACCTAAAATTTTAGTATTTTTTCCAAATTTTTAAAATTTATGATCATTAACAAAAATTAATGTTTATAAAGTTTTTTTTTTCAGATCTCTGTGTTTTTTCTTTGTATTTCACTCTTGAATAAGTATGTATATCAATAGAGAACAAACAACATCAAGACAAAAAGAGAGTATTACCTTTGATGTATTCGAATTCAGTTGTCTTCTGTTTGAACAAATATTATGTAGAGATGGTGACACAATTTTACAATTCATGAGGCCAATGTTGGTGAACTTTGGTACGTCTTCAAAATAGAGGGCCTCCAAAGCAGGGAGATCAAAGTGCAACTCATCATTTTGATTTTGATTGGATATACTATGCTGTTTCCCAATGACATATGTTAGCTGAGGAGCATATTCAATAGTCAAGGACTTTAAATTCTTAATTTCTATAGATATTGTAGATAGAAATAAAAATTCCAAGTCCTTGCACCATGAGATTTTAAGTTTCTGTAACTTTGGGAAAATAGAGTTGCAATTGATTTGATCTTTATAATCATCTTTGTTGCTTGTCACCAAGAGCTTCAATCCATCATAACCCGTGATTGTCAATTCTTCCCATGATATCTTTGATGCTGTGGATAAAGTGAACAATGTTGACACTGAATTTGAAGAGAGATATGCAAGTTCCATTTTCCTTATATGATGAAAATGGAGTGCTAATTGTCTCCCAAGGGTAGGAGGAGTATCAATCCATTTCTCTGATGCAAATAATCCCTTCAAAAAGAAATTGTTATTTATGCAATTGTAATGCTCATATATATATAAACTAGGAAAATAACAAACGAATGTTGTCATTCAATCAATCATTAGAACAATGTTGATCCCATACATGTAATGTTATATTGATACTGATCAATCATCACTTTAATGGCAAATATATGTGAGAGAAATCTGAACAAAAATAGTGAGGCGAGCTGAGCATACCTGTGGGATTCGTTTGTCAAGCAATTGCTCTGTAGAAACAAAACCATCAGCCTCTTCACTTGCGGCCTTTGATTTAAAACAACATACTTGAACCCAAGAAAAAGAACATGCCTTGGTGCTTAGAGGTATGGATGTTGGCTCTTGCAGTGATGAAGAGATGGATTTGTCATACTCCCTAAAAACACCAACCAGACTTGGTAGTCTAAAAAGTTCCATTTTTTCCAGAAAGGGAAGCATAACATCGACCTCTTGGAACTCATCAAATAAATATTTCAACTTCTTGCACCATCGTATGTTTATTCTTTCTAGAGGCCATCCACCGGGAAGGATTGGCAATATTATTCTTAATTCGTTGCACCCTGCAATTTGAATTATTTTCAATTTTGGGAAAAATGAGTCATGATAACTCCTTTGATTACAGCCACTATCTTCTCCTACTATGATGTATTCCAGTGCACTACATCTTCTAATTGTTAATTCTTCTAATTGTATCAGACTTCGAGCAGTGGATAGTTGAAAAATTGATGTCAACATTGGACAATCTTCCAATTCCATGGACTTAAGATGACATAAGTTGTAGTTGCTATCAGATAATATCCTCTTCAGTCTATGACACTTCTTCAACTTCATAATCTCCAATTGCTCCAAAAAGCTAGAGGGTGTAAAACCCCGACATAAATCTTCAACACCCATTTTAGAGAGATGTAGTTCAGCCAAGTTACAGAAAGCAGTCACCCCAGAATGATTATCTTTAGCATCTATGAGGCACTCCATGTGAGGACATGAGCTTAAATGAAGAACAATCAAATCATTCAATATTTCTCCCTCATCTATTGCAATAATATCAGGGATAAGACTCTTCCTTATTCTTTCGTCATCCTCTCTTTCCAAGATAAGAAGTTCAGCTCTTCTGACAAGTTGCTTAAATGTTGCCTCTGAGAGTAAATGATTTAATTCATCTATTTGAAAACATCTTGACATGGAATGATGCTTTTCAAAATAATATGAAAATTTATTAGAAGATATACAATATCTGTGTAATGTAAGAGGAGATCCATTCTGAGAAATTGCATATTTTTCTTTATCATCACATTCATTACCAACAAAAGTTAACTCTTCTAGTTGTGAACATCTTTCAATCACTTCAAAAGGATTATTCTTCTCAATTTCACATTCTTCAACTTCTAATGATCTCAAATTCTTTAGTTTCAAATATCCTCTTGGTAATTCAATGATTGAACAATAAGAAAAATGAAGAGTCTCAAGACTCAACAAGTTTCCTACAATAGATATGTCACCTAAATCCAACTTTACAAGAATGAGTGTACGAATATCCTTCAATGGCTGAAGTGAATTCATCAATGATAGAGTTGGGACTCTTTTGCAATAATAATTACTGACTAAAACCAAAACTTTGAGACTCATCACCTCTTTAAAGAATATATTAGAGACATTCAACTCTTTTGAACCATCTAGATATATTAATAGAACCTCCAATTTATGTCCATCAAATTCATCAAGAAAATCATCATTCTTCCAAAATAAATATCTCAAATTCTCTTTTATAGGCATTTTCAAATATATAAGAGATTGAATATATTTGTCTCCTGTCCTCAAGGACACTTCACGAACTAAATTGTGCATCTTTACACATTCTTTCCTACCATCCAACAACAAAGAAGAATCTATGAGTTCAATTATAGCTGCATCCACATCACTTCTTGTTAAGTGGTATTTGCCATGTTCATTAAAAGAGCTCAATCCTATACCAATTTTGGTTAAAAGATGTATTGGAATTTCAAAATCTTCTGGGAATAAAGAAGATATCAAAAGGAGCTCTTTGGCGTTTTGATTTCTCAAGTTATCATAGCTTAGCTTCAAGCATTTATAAGCCTCTTCCAAACTTTGATCAGCATGGCGATCTTCCAAGGTTTTCAAGGCATCTTTCCAAATTGATAAAGGCTGATTTTTTAATGCTCTTGCTATTGCTACAATTGCAATCGGTACTCCTCCATAATGCTTCACAATTTTTTGGGGCATACCCTTCAAACCACGAGAGGAATTATTTAAACTAGTATGTGCTTGGAAAAGATGCATTGCCTCTTTCTCAGATAACGTATGTAGTTTAATAATCCTTTGGCATCCCATTTCTCTGCAAACATGTGAATTACATGTGGTTATTAATAAATTGCAATTCTCGTGTTGGTGGCCTGGTGGAATCCCCAAGTTTTCTAACAAATCAAATTTTTCCCATACATCATCTAGTATTATAAGCAACTTTTTGTTCATACTAGTGATTCTGGGCCATATTGCACTTGAGAGTTCTTCTTCCTTCACTTCCTCCAAATTTAAATCCAAACCTTTTGCAAGTTCAACACGAATCTTTTTGAAATCAGGAGGCTTGGAGATAACGAGAAAGATGATTTTGTCAATCAATTTAAATTCTTCTAGTTTATGACCCGCTTCTTTTGCCATTGAAGTTTTGCCTACTCCCCCCATCCCTTGCAATCCAACCATAGTACAATTCTCATCATGTAATGCCTCTATGAGATCTTGGAAATCTGACTCTCTACTCTTGAAATGAATGAAATCTTGTGAAGAAAGGTGTTTTATGTTTGATATATTTGCTCGACCAGCAACTATATCAAAATTACATCTTCCCAATAATTCTTCAATATGTTGAGTCTCCTCTACTAACTCCTTACCTCTTCGATATTGCCACCACCAATTAGGACACCAACCAAAAAAGAATTTCTTCTTTATTTTAGTGTCTATATTGATGATGCCATCTGCTTCATGTTCCCATTGCCGTGCTTCATACTTAAAACTAAAAACACCTTTCCCTTTTTGAAACTTTCTCTTCACATCCTGGTGCTTTGCAACTAGTATTTCCTTTCTTCGATCAAAATTTTCAACATGACTATTGAAACAACATAAATATTGAGCTTCATTTTTTACAAGATTCACCAAACTTTGGACTTCATTCTTTGCAAGGTCAAGCAAGCGGCTTTCCATCTAACATGGATAGAAGCTAATTTTAGTCCATCTATGACAATTATACTAGTTGGGATTTCAATCAACAAATCAGTAAACCCCTAATAATTAAACCAGAAAGATGATGCTCCAGTGACTTTAGATCTTTAAAAATACAAATTAAAAGTGTTGAAAAATTGCAAATTAAGTTGCATTACAATATGATCTTCATGAAAAGAAAAACATACAAACGAAAAATGTTATGAAAGCAAATGAATCAAATGTTCTATCATTGATAACCATTTGTCTTAAGTTGGGAAGATAGTTTAGCCAAGTCTTTCACATAGTTTATTTTAGATCACATGAGCTAATTGTTAACTCGGTCATACAATAAATTTTACATTTAATTAATTTTTCACAAAACATAATATAAAATGTGAGTTGTGAAGATTATCATGCAACTCTTTGCCATTTTAGAGTATTTTGTAAGTTACATCACTAAAAAGTACTATGTAATTATAAATTTCATAATTTCATTCTTACAAAATGTGCAAACTTAATTGCTAATTTAAAATATCCTCGCATCTTTTTGTCACTTTTATCAAATAGTAATGAATTCAACAGGATATTATAATGCTTGCTTTCTTTTAATTGGTCTAAATAGTTTAACAACACGGGAGATTTTAACATTTGCTGGATTGATTTTTTTAAATTTGACATTTCAAAACTTTTATTGTGATTTTTATAGCACTTGTATTGTAATTATTATACTATTTTGTTGTTGTTGGAGTATTATAATTGAAGTGAAATACTTTACATCATTTTATTTATTGTTATGAGTTCCTAAATAACTTAGTAATATGTTAACTATTGAATTACGAATTTAATATACTAATAGGAAAAATTCAAAAAAATAAGTCCATACATGACAAAAATCATTGAGGGGGAAAAATAACTTTTAGCGGCAATAGTAATCATCCCAAAAACTAGTTATGGTGGCAACAGAAGTCTCAAACAACCCTAATGGTTGTCACTAATTTAAATGTTGGCAGAGTGACAATAATACTTTCAACGAAACATATGCATCCATGTTGAAAGTTGACGGTGGTAATGTCATCATTAAATATGTATTTTTGGCAATATTATATGTATTTCTATTGAAAATTATTAGTGATGCTTGTAACAATGATGACTCTATGGTCTTTTTAGGACTTTCAACAATAACCTTTTATTGCTATGGAAAGTCATTTTTTTAGTGACATGACTATGAGAATTCTATGAAAGTGAATCAAATGGTGGATTGTCAGCCAAATTGAAAATATTTCTTCTGAGTAAAATGAGTTCTTAATGCTTTGGCAACCTTAGCAAGGTCATAAGATCTAGATATTAAGCCAAAACTTTAAAACCCCATAAAATTAGAGGCTTAAAATTTCTTTTAATACTCTAAAATATATATACATATGCATAAATTGAAATATTTTTATGTTTTTGGTATTCATCCCTAGACTTAGGTAAAATTTTAACTAGTAAAGAAGAAAACATGAGTAATGGCGTTAAGAGAGATTTCAGGGAGAGAAAGCTAACGGCTAATCATGGCGGAGGAGTCCAACATATTTGACTGAAGTAGGAAAGAGTTTCGTAAGATAGGGGCAGTTCTTAGGGGATCAATTACTACCGTCTAGGATGGAAGACTAGATGGAGGATAGCGAGGAAGGGAAATAGGAGGAGAAGGATGACCAGGGATTGGAGCTTAGAGAGAAGGTGGATACAAAGGAAAGGAGGTCATAGAAAGATGCCTTTTGTTCAGGAGAACCATTCAAAGAAAGGTAGTGATAAGGAGGGAAAAGAAGAGGAGGATTGGTGGAGTGGAGAGAGGTGAAAGGAAAAGATAAAGGTTGTACAGATAGTGACGGATCTGAACATGATCATCCTACCGAAAGAGAAGAAGGGGCTATAAGAAATGCGAAAGAGCTCTAGTTGTTAAACTGCCTGGACACATGGTTAGGCTAAACTACAGTAAATGCAAGGCCTTCATGGTGATCAATTTGAGCTATTAGATGTGGGAGTGGGATTCTTCCTAGTAATAGGTTTCGTAAATAGGCTGAATATGACTTAGCCCTCATAGGAGGTCCATGGCTAATAATGGATCATTATCTAGCTATTCAACCTTGGAAAGAGAAC
Organism: Neltuma alba; assembly: GCF_004799145.2. NCBI lineage: Eukaryota > Viridiplantae > Streptophyta > Magnoliopsida > Fabales > Fabaceae > Neltuma > Neltuma alba. The sequence continues at coordinate 38,820 of NW_021633198.1, forward strand.
TTGGACTCCGATGGGTACGTAAAAGATCAATAGAGTGGTTGCGTGGGTATAAATCTCTCAGTTGCCTACAGATTATTATGATAAAGGAATCTTATATATGCTCTGAAGTCAAGTAGGTTAGGTACTAAAGGTGGACATGATGACCTTGAAGTGCAGCAAGGGACATTTTAGTAGGATTTGTGCTGAACTAGATCTTACCAAACCACTACTTCCTCTCATTTTAGTGAATAGAATTGAGAAGAAGATAGAGTATGAAGCCATTTACTTGATTTACTTCACATGTGGTTGATATGAACATGACAAGGACTACTGCCTAGGGGTGAGCAAAACCAAACTGTAACTAAAAACTGAACTGAATTCAATTTTAGTTTTTCAGTTCGGTTATTTCGGTTTTCGATTACATATTCAGCTTTTATTTTTTTGACAATTTTGGTTTTGGACATAGTTCAATTAGCGGAAAAAAATTTGGTTAAAACTGAAAGAAATATATTATAGGCTAAAGTGTACATTTGATCCTTTAACTTTGTACAAAGTTTCAATTTGATCCCTTAACTTTAAAAAGTATACTTTTAGTCCTTTAACTCTAAAATTTTTTAAAAAAACGATGACATTAAAATCTTAAATGTTGATAAAATATTCTCAAATACTAATATATTAAGTTTAATTTTCAAAACATTTATGATTGGTACCAAAAATTATCATTAAAGCGTAATGATTTTAGGGTTGAAGGACCAAATGTATGCTTTTTAAAGTTAAGGGACCAAATTAAAACCTTGTACAAAGTTAAAAGACCAAATATATACTTTAGCCTATATTATATATTTATATTTAATAAATATTATTATAATAAATATATATGTGTAGGTATATGTGAGCTCTTTAAATATATTTATATTCAATAAATATGGTTATAATAAATATTATTACAATAAATCACATTGACTGATGGAATATTTATTAATTAATAGTTGTAATTGTGTTTCATTATTTTTTTAATTTAAAATTACTTTTCACATTTATATAGTTTGGCTAATCGGTTAATCGAATTGAAATATTTCAGTTAATTCAGTTTCAATTAGTTTGGTTAATTGGTTTTGATTCGGTGTTTAAAATTTGCTCTATTCAGTTAATTTGATTATCACCAAAAATTGAACTGAAAAATTGAATGCTCACCCCTACTGCTGCCTATATAAATAAGCTTCACTGGTGGTAGGAGAAAACACAAACAAAAAGAAGTCAGAAGGGAACACGGAGCAAGTCACAGAAGGAATGAGATTGATCAGAATATAAGGATGCTTGATAGCATTAAAGGCATAGTCATTGAAAATTTGCTTCGGCCAGGAAGGATGGTGTTTTGATAGTGGATGGTGGTATATAGGGGAAGAGTACAGAAAGCAAGACAGCATGATTCAGGGGAAGAAAATCTGGAGAGATACTTAGCGGGTCTCAGGGACTAGAATATCAAAATCTCGTTTTATGTTTTTCTTGACCAGCAAATCTCGTTTTATGTTGTTGCATGGTTTGAAAGAAGAAGTTATGGACATAAATAGGAGTCGGCAACAGCTCAAGGGTCCACTTTTTGATATTTCTAATACACGTCAGGAAAAGAAAGCGAGCAAAAGACAAGTTGGGCTTGTTGTGGTAACTAAGGAGCCGAATGTGGCAAGGAGCAAAAAGAGGAGGCCCAACCCAATGGAAATCTATTTGAAGAAGAAATCAGAGTTGGGACTCTCTAAAGGACATAAGGGAAGGCCATGGCCTAGTAATAGGCAGTAAGGATGACCAGGTCTAGTACTCAAAAGTTGACCATACATAGGGTGTTTAAACCAGTAATCCACGTGGATTAAGAGCAAGTGGTTTGGAGCTCACCATTCCAATCAACCCTAAGAGCAAAGTTCACAGGGCCTCTTGATTCGACATTACCCTTTATTGAAGGACCATAGTGACAATGTTGGACACGTTGTAAGCTCTTCTTCCCTAAAAGAGATGTTGTACTGATATTGGGCAGGATTTTTCTCCTTTAATTGATTTACTTCATGGATTGTTTGATATGGAACTGTAGAAGGCCTGGGCGTTGAACACTTCTCAAGCTCCTAAACAACTTAAAACTCAAGGTTGGTTTAGATTTCTGGCTTTTTTAAAGCCTTATGAACAAAAAGACAGAGCGCAGATAATTGCTCAATGTCTTAAGTTCAAAAATTGGGAGATTAAAGTGGAAGCTGGTTTAAGGATAGCATCTTGTGCTTCTGAGGTAATGAGTTGGACTTTAGAGTAAAACAAAAGAATGAGCAATTGCTGCATGGGGTTGTGAATGAGGGAAACATGAACAAATATTGGTTGATGGTAGTGTATGGCAATTTTAGGTCAGTAGAGCATCGTTAACTTTGGGAGGAACTACGAAGTATTGGTGGAGTGCGTAGGAAGCCTTAGTGCATGGTTGGAGATTTTAATATAACCTTAAGAGACTTTGAGCACCTTTTGAAAGGCATAGGAGGAGGAGGAGCTGAAAAATTCTTCAAGAGTTGTGTAGTGGACATGGGGTTGACTAACTTGTGTTTTTACGGCCCCAAGTTCACATGGCACAACAAAGAAAGTTTTAGTAGGATTGATCAAGCCATTGTTAATATAGAATGGTGGAGAACGTTCTTAAAGGTAACCGTCTACCACGGTTTAATTCGGATCACACCTCATTCCTATTAAGACTGACAGGCAAGACGAGTGATAACCTCTTGAAATTCCCACCAATTTGACCCATTTTTTAACTCTTTCATAGTAAATATAAAGCTTGATTTGTACTAACATTTGGGGATTGTTTGTGCAATCCTTCTAAGATTCTTAGTGTGGAAGGTAGCGAGAGCTGCAAGATAAATGATAAGGAGAAATGTTTAACCTATTATGATAGACTAGAGGAAGATCATTGATGCAGAGCAAGCAAGGAATGAAGAGCCAACAAAGAAGGCCAAGAGTGGGTAATCTGCCATGGCCCCTAAGGTAATCCGCAGTGGCCTCCAAAGCATAAGAGAGCAAGAATGTTCTCTGCAAAAGCCGCCATGGTGCCTTGATCAATCCGTCGCTATGCTGGCTTCTTTTCAAATAACTTTTCTCTCTGTTCAATTCATTGCAGAGAACATCCTGTCAATCATATAAACGCAATAATATAAAAATAATAGAACTCAATCAAATTATAATATGTCCTTACCTTTTTTTTTTGTCAGATTTCAGTGTTGAACCAAGAGAAAATAAAAGAGATTCTCAAACCAAAACACAATAATGCAAATCCTGTCAATAAAAAATACGTGGAAGCTTTAGTTACCAGAGAAATCATATTAATACAAAATGTATAATAAGTATAAAATTAAAGTGATCACCAATTAATTCATCCACATGATCACAAGGAACAGGCATTTCTTTTTTATTTATTGGTGTTTTTTAATAATGGGTAGAGAATTTGCATTTCGCAAGACTTTTTTTTGGAAACTTTCAATTATTTGTAATCGAAAATATCTGAATTATAATATAAATATCAAAAGGATAAAATATTATAATAAAAACTGCACAAAAATCATAATGTATATTTGCCAATTTTTTTGAGATCATATTAATAGCAATAAACAGATTACTTAATGGCATACAAATTTCAATAGGAATTAAAAAAAGAAAGGAAAATAAGATCTTTTGGCCTTTGATCATGCAAAACTATTATTAATAATTAAGAAGTTAATTTAGTCAAACTCTTTAACAAAATATTCTTCTAACTGGAAACCCCTTCTGTTTTGTCTTAAGTACACGAACATTTTCTCTAAATGACAGCTGCAATAACGACTATGAAAACGACATGATGTGAAGCTTCCTACTTGTTTTTCTATTCAAATGCCACTAAACATAGTTTCCCATATCCAACAGATTTTCCCTTAAAAAAAAAATCCAAACTTGCAAAAACCACTAAAAATACTAATGGTTTCAATGGCCTTCCATGAGGTTTTTTCATACCTCTCCCTGGTTTTTCTTCCTTCTTCCTTTGTTACTCACTTTGTTATAGATTTATATTACGAGTTATGTAATCAAAATGCTAAAATTATTATTATAAGAATACAATTGATATATATATATATGCGCATGTATATAAGTATAAGAAAAATAGCAATATAAATATAAAACAATATAGAAAATAAAAAACAACCAAATTAGAATATATCCTTACCTTTTTTAAAGAAATTTTCAGTGTTGTTTCATAGAAACCAGGGGAAAATAAAAGAAATTCTCAAACTAGAACACAAACCCTGTCAACAAAAAAACAAGTGAAAACTTTAGTTACAGGAGAGAAAAAATATTCATAGAATACTAGTATGTAATAAGTTTGAGATTAACGTGATGAACACTTGATTTATTCACATGTGATTCATTGACATCACAAGGAATATGCATTTCTGTTTTTGAAGTTTTTTAATAGGCAATGAATATGCATTTCGCAACTCTCCTTTTCCGGCAACTTTCAATTATAACATAAACATCAATTGGCTAAAAGATTACAAGGAAAATCCCGTAAAAAGATGATTAAATGACCCAAATCATTATTTAAGTCACTGAATGCCAAATCCCTAATCAACATGATCCAAAGAGAGATTCTAAAATTTTATGAAATAACTATAATGCCCCTTCATTAGAAACCAAAGAGAATCCTAAATTAACATATTCGATTTCATGATTAATATATTGCAATTCTAAATTAATAACTTTATGTTTCAATAATATACTTGCAATAAGTTTTTAAATAAAACTTGATTACAATACAACTTAAAAAATTAACAAGCTCAATTACACGATTAACACGTTTCAATAATAGATTAACAATTTTCAATTCATAATTCACAGGTTTCTAATTTCATATACAACTTCAAATTAGGTTTTAACATTTTTACTTAGCTATTAATAAAAAAAACTGACCGCTAGCCATAATCATAATCAGTTTTTACAATCAGCATGAGAGAATCAACCTTAAAATTCTAACAATTTCAAATCATGTTTAAACACATTCCACTTGGCTATTAACAACACACATAGCCCTCATAGCATTCTTCATACTGAACTTTCATGACCAAGCAAATGCAGTTAGTTATCCCACATATACATTCAGCATAAGCCTTACATCACACACATATATCAACCTTTTCGCTCACTCTAAAAGCAACCCTCCCAACTTCCCTTCCTCCTCAACAAAAACCCCATTTCGCACAATCCATACTAAGAAAATGAAACATTAAGATGACACGATGAAGCTATTAGAATTAAGGGAGAAAGATTTAATATATAATCTAACTCATCGTTGCCTCTTTGATTATTTTTCTATCATTTTCATTGTCCCCTTAAAATGTTTAATTTGTTAAAGTATTATAATTATTATTTTATTTCAATCATATCGATTATCTTTCAATGAGCTCATGGAGTAAACTACACGATAGTAAATATCATCTCTAGTCTCCTGCGCGTTGCGGGTAAAAAAAAGCCCTCCACTAACTAAGTTACCACATATATATAAGAGCTGAAATTTAAACCCCCTAACTACTTGTTTAAGCCGCGATACCACCAACATCTTGCTTTCAATAAATAAATAAATAAACAAATACAAGCAATTTCCACTTCCATAAATATATATTTGGCAAAAAAAAATTCCATAAATAGGTATATTCCCAAACTAGCACGTAAGAGTTATAAAACTGAATCGAAAGGATATATTTGTTTCCAGTATAAGAATAATAATATATTTATTTAAAAATAGTTAAACTTTGTACGAATTTGAAAAATAAATAAGCAATTAATTAAGAAATTTCTAGAAAAAGTTAACTCCTTAACTTTCTAAAAAGTTTAGTAAATTATATTGAGCTAAGCAAGGCCTAAAATGCCCAAAGAATAAAGAAAACGCAAGTTTTATTTATAGCCTAAGACTAGAAAAAGATCTGTTAATTTAAAATAAATATATAAACAAAGACAAATAACAGTGATAATATCAATAAATAGTAAATATATGAGTCATTGGCTTCATTTCTCAATTGTACATGAGAGTAAGGAACACGCGCGCGTGAACAGAAGGGCATAAATATAGAATTACAAACATAATTAAAATGTATTCTTACCTTTTTTTTTTTTTTTGGCTTCTTCTTTTCCTGAAAGATGCACGAAGCTGCGGATGAAAAGAAGAGTTGAAGGAATAATTGTGAAGAAACTAGAACGCAGAAACAGCTAGCAAACCCGAAACAAGTCCTGCATGAATGAAATCTAATAAATAATAAACTGAACTGCTTGAAAAATAACTATATGTTGATCATAAAAATTCTGATCTAAATATTATAACAGATAAAGCATATAAAAGACTAAACGGAGAAGGAAAAGCAAACAAGAATAACAATATTCACAAGAGGGAAAGAAACATAATAAGACTTGGAAGATTTTTACGATTTCTTTCCTGAAGAGACTTGTTGGAGTACAGAAGTTGTGAAGAAGTAGAAATGTGAGCAACGGAAGGCAAACTGATAGAACGGATAGGGTTACAAGTGGGCATGAGGATGACATTTAAAGAGATAAAATGATTAAAAAAAAAAAAGGCAAACTGCTAGAACGGATAGGGTTACAAGTGAGTATGAGGATGACATTTAAAGAGATAAAATGATTTAAAAAAAAAAAAAAAAAGAGGAAGTCAACTTCAAAGTCTTCCCGCGCGTAGAATTAGACAGCCCAGTAATTTCATCTTTCATATGCCTCGACATCCACGTCCTTTCCCTCTTGTTCTTTGTTGTTCTTTTTGACTTTTTTAATTTCTGTTTGAATGCATTCGGATTTGTCCTTCCCAATTCAAAGAATCTATCCACATCGCACAATCACTGGATTGATCATGATTTTGGTTTTTTCAGGATGTTTTTTTCCATCAGAATGTTACTGTATATGTTCGTGAACCTTATATGTAATTGGCTAATTGCTTTCCTTTTAATTAATATATTTTTAAAAAAAAAAAAGTAAGGAGAACACGCGCGAGATGGGAGGAAATGCCAGTTTAAAAAGTATATTTCTCAGAGGTGCCTAATTTAGAGTACTAGTATTATTATGGTCATCAGCTTTGCTGGAATAGAGGTTGTCGTAACGTTATTCTTGACTCTGACTGTATCGAGGCCATTAGTTTAGCTACAAGAGGGTATGATACCAACCATCCTTATAGTGATATTGTTAATAATGACATTACGATTTTGATTCGTAGAGAGTGGCAGATCCAGATCAACCAACTGCTTAGAGATATGGCCTTAGCTGATCATTTTGTCAAGATTTCCCACAATATGGTGGATACTTCTTGCATCTTTGATAACCTCCGTCTTTTTTCAAGAGAGAAGGTGGATGATGATTGAGATCTGTTGTTTTAAGGTTGTTTTTGATTCAATAGCATTTAGTATATTCCAGTACTATGTGTGTATAAACTTTTCAGAGTACTAATGCTTTTCTGTATCACATACTTTAGGGTAATAAATTTTTAAACAAGTATTTTTAAGCAGTTTTGCCTAATTTAAATGTATTATTACCTTTCTCTGTTGCCTTTTCTTTTCTGAAAGACGGACGAAGCTGTGAACCGAATAATGGAGGAAAAAGAACAACAGACAAAAAGCTCAGCGAAAAAGAAGTCCTGCTTATTTACCAAAGTATCAATTTTTTTAAAAAATAAAATTATGCTTTTTTAAGATATTCAATATGAATGCTTTAAAATCTAATAAAATGTGCCATCCCACGTGTAAGATGCCTCAATAATTACTTCTCTAATCCTATTTATAAGATACTTTTTAACATGTTTATTCTTGTCCTTATGCTTATTATTACTCTTATAAATAATTATGT
>NW_021633199.1:0-40300 GCF_004799145.2 Neltuma alba
CAATTTCTTCACACCCTCTGCTATGCGCCTTTCTATTTCTAACTTCACTTCCTCTGAACTTAGCTTCTCCTCGACATTTTCCGTATTGCTTCTTCAAGTCTCAGTGCAGTTTTCCTCTTCCAATAATTTCAATTCTTCCTCATGCTGACGCCTGTTACAAAGTGCAGATGTTCAAGAAGATAAGCGGGCTGCTGATGAAGAATAAAGAGCTAGAAGCAAATCATAATTACATCAGCTTCCTAGTCCCAGGTGACAATGGAAAAACACAACAGGAGTAGAATGAATACTTAATTTTCATACTTGATTTCAAGTTTTCAACCAGGTCACTCCATTAACGTGGAAAAGATGAGCTTACGCTTATAAGGCATACCTCTAACAAGTTCCTGATCCATACATATGCAGTTTCCTATGGAACAGTAGATAAACTTCGCACCAATTGTTCATCATATATAACAAACATTGTACTACGCAGTAGCTTCCTTCAGAAAAGCCAGTAGAGAAGAATTTAAGCAGTTGCATTTTCAAAGTGAATCACGCATCTGGCACAAGCAAAAATGGGAATTGATTTAGACATAAGTTGCTGTAAACCTATTATCTTCAAACTATAATGCCAATAATTTACTCATTTAGTGTATTCTCACCACCAGCGGCAAAATTTTGCCTCGGTGATAAACATAACTCCTTACACCAAACTGGACTTTTTAATCAAGTTAACCTGCTGGCATAGCCTTTTTAGTTGATCAACCATAAACATGACATTAATAATTAAACTCAGTTAACGCTTTACAAATTCGATGCACCAGGCTCAAGTACGGCCTCTATGGAAGATTCTCGCCTATGATGAACATATATGCCTTTCATTAACCAAAGTTATGCTGAGAAAAATTACAATCTCATAGGCATGATAAGTATCCAAGTGTTTTGTGAAGGGAGATCACAAAAAATGGCGCATGAATCAGGAAGTTTACCTTTTCTTTTCTTCTTCCTCTTTTTCAGTTTGTCAGAGGCAGCTTTATGCTCATTTGAAACAGGGCTAGAACTGCGAGATTTAGGTAGTGGAGCCAGTGAAGAGCTCCTACTTCTATGTCTCCTACGATGTCTATGAGCTGGAGACCGTGTTCTCCGACGCTTATGACTCGGAGAGCGACTTCTTCGCCTGCAATCAAACAGCAGATCCAGACTCCACTTGAAAATTACCAAAACTAAGAATTTTCAAAATTAATACGAAAGCCAACACAGGGACGGGCACTTCGAACCCGAACCCGTCTCTGTGGAATAATGACAGTCAGTTTCTTATATGATGTTAAGAGATAAAACATCATCTGAGTTGAAGGGGAACAAGGAATCCAATCATTGTAGCTAAACAAAGGTCGAGGCTTTACAGAAAACTTGGACTAGGAGCAGCAAGATATAAAAAGAAAACCTGGTCCGGGTAGAATTGGAATAGGGCGAGCGGCTCCGATCTCTGCGGCTTCTACGGCTGTGACGGTGACCCACAGGGGACGGAGAATATCTCCTCCTGTACGACGGAGAGCGCGACAGGCTTCGAGGCATCGATTTCGACAACAACGATTACAAGCTACACAGAACTAAAAACCCTAGAAATCACTGGAGTACCACCACTACCTTTTGCGCGCAATGGCTCCAAGTCCACACAGTCTCAACGAGAAAATTTTTTTTGACTTCCAACTTCCAAGCTCCAAGTGCCAACCGACGTCAAAAAAGGATAGTTCCAACTTCCAAGTGCCAACACTGTAAATTAGTTAAATCTAAACATTTGACCAAAGAAAATTAAACAAATCAAAAGGTAGAATAATTTAAGCTAAAAATTTAAAAATATTTTTTAAAAACATTAAAAACATAAAAATAACATTAATGTTCATACAAATTACGAAATTAATATAAAAAATGTAAAAAATTAGACTAAAGTATATTATTTGAAATAATGTAGTCTATTTTAAGTATTGATCACATTTTGTGCACTTAACCAAATAGTTGACTGTTCTAGTCTCAGACAGTCAGATTCTCAGTTATCCTGAAAGCATTTAGGTTACTATTTCCATAGAATTAGACATATGGTAATATCTTATAAATGAGTTATAGCATTTATGACAAATAAATAATGAGATTTGTTATTTTTTATATTTTATATTTATAATCGGAATAAATTGATAATATACTTGTAACTTGGATTTATTTCGAAATTGTGAACACCTAAAACTCAAAAGCATGTCAAAAATATAAAAAAGACGGCTTCAATTGCTAGAAGATAAAATATTTCAAAAAAACATAGTCAAGTTAATGGATTTACGAAAAATTTAGAGCGGTCTTTATGCATTTAAATTGAAATAAAGTAAAGTTGTTGACTATGCAATTAATATATTTTTTTTATATTTTACATTGACGATTTAAAATATGAAGACGAAAGTTATAGCATTTTGAGGTATATTATATTCCATATTAATGTTTTAGAATGTCGTTCAAAAATGGTTTCAGGGATTATTTTAATTAAGATACATAGCAACCAAATTAATATAAAAAGACCTTATCTATTCTCACTTCAGGAGTTCAGGGGAAGATTGGCAATATCTTACATGCAACAGATGCAAGTTTACACGAGGCAGGTACAGAGATACGTGTGTCGCACTAGGGCGTAGGCCTTGCCTCTAATACTCTACCTCTACAACGACTCACCTGTGCCAAAAACAAAAGCTTGATACAGAAAAGAGTTTCCTTTTTCGGTTTTTGGTTCATTGGATATCGAACACTATCCACCACACTGTATTTAAGGTACATGTGCTTGACTTAGAAGAAGCATTTGCATTTCTCAAAACAGAGTCCTGCAAAACCATGTATGTGTCTTTTATCTTGCCCAGGAAAGCTGAATAGCCTCTTGATGGTGCGTAGATTCATCAGCCCAAGCAAATTGGTGAGCCAAGAGTGACATTTCTCTATTGTTCATCTCTTCCATTAGCTCCCACTCTGCCCATCTCTCTGCCAAACCTTCCCCATTCAGCAAATTCACTACCTCTGACATGCTTGGTCGATCCTCAGGCGAGCCTTGCGTGCAAAGCAAGGCAACCTGAATAATCCTCTCCACTTCCTTCACATCATAGCTCTCCAAATTCTTGTCCACTATGTCCTTTATCCTCTTCTCCCTCAGCAGCTTCTTAATCTGCAGAGTTGAACATAGAAAACGAGTCATCAACAGTAACAGTTTTTACATGTCAAGATACAACAGTGGACTAGAATCTTACATGATCTAGCAGAAGAACTCCTCCTCTTCTTCCAGCCGGAGAAATCGATTGCTCGTTGACCTGTCACAATTTCAAGAAGTGTTATGCCATATCCAAAGACATCAGTTTTTTCTGATGATTTTCCTGTGGACAAGTATTCTGGGGCTATATGTCCCATTGTGCCCCTCACTTGCGTGGTAACGCTGGTCAGTCTTGTGTCAACCAGCTTAGCTAGGCCAAAATCTCCAAGAACTGCTTCAATTCATCATTTAACAGGATGTTTGCTGCCTTTAAATCACGATGTATGATCTTAGGATTACATTGCTCGTGCAAATACTCCAATCCATGTGCTGTACCAAATGCTATACGTTTCCTTGTTGGCCAGTCCAGACCTCTCTCTCCCGGTTTCAAATCTAATTGCATCATCCACAAAATAGTGTCAAGAATTTAACTCAAATATAGTCAGTCAACTCCAGAATTGAAGAAAAGTGTGGTTCTATTACCTCTCAAGCGATATGCAACGCTTAGATTTTGCATGAAAGGATATACAAGGATTCTTTCGGTTGAGGTTGTACAGAACCCAATCAAACGTAGGAGATTTCTGTGAACTGCAACGCTTATAAGTTGAACTTCTCTTTGGAATGCGGCCTCTCCACCAGGATTATGATAATCGGCCAGGCGTTTCACTGCAATCCTTGTGTTGTCCAAGAGTACTCCTTTGTATACTCTTCCAAAGCCTCCTTGGCCAATCACGTTGCTTTCACTGAAATTTTTGTGGCTAGCTGAAGTTCACGCAAAGAAAATCTCTCAATTGCCCAAATGAATCTTGCTCTCATCTTCACCTGATCAAATATTACTTTTCAAAGAGTTTTTCCAGAAGTATGCAATAAGTATGACTCTGAACACGTTAAAAATATCAATCATATTCCAATTAGGACGGTGAAGATAAATGACTAGAAGGACCCCAGCATTATAAGAAAATACCTGAAACATCAACAAAAACATCACTTTTGTGTCTTTGCGCGAATCGGTATACATATGTAAAGATGACCCCTAAACATAGAATTCCGAAGGCGCCACAACTTGCCAAACTTAAAGCCACTGCAACTTTTGATTTGTTGGTTGAAGCTACAGGAAAATGTAAACTTTAGGTTTAGAACTTTTTGAATATCAAAAACTACACAAGACAAAGGAAAAAATGAAAATAAAAACCTGGAATAGCTGAATTAGAAGCACAAGGTTGCTCCAAGCTAGAGCCACATTGAAGGTTCGTATTTGAAAAGCTGAAAAGTGATAAAGTAGCAAAAAGCAAATTGTATGTATTTTTTCAGAATACAGTTATCTTAAGTAATCCCAAAAAACTAGAGAGATTCAAGTTTTAATAAAATTTACTTGAAGATTGGAATTGAAAAGAGGTGCTTTGGGATGGTTCCAGTTAAATTATTAGAAGAAAGATCCCTGTCAATAATAAATCATAGCATACAGATGTAAGCAAACTCAAGGTAGGAGAAATCCCAAAAACTAAAGACAAAAAAAAAAAAAAAGTCATCAGAATGGAAATTCTTACAATTCTGATAACCTACTGAGATTTTCAACAGAATCCGGTATGAATCCAAACAAGTCATTCCCTTTCAATACCCTGAATAACCATCATCACTTACAATCATACATTGTTCAATCTCTCAAAAGGCTTTCATATGATCCATAATTCTTAGAAGGAGGACAAGAGTATCTGAAAAATGGAAAGTACAGCCTTACAGAGTCCTTAGAGAGGAAAGTTGACCCCACGTGGATGGTATGGAACCATTAAAATTATTGTCAGCAAGATTTAGATATTGCAGGCGTGTCAACTTGGCAATATAATCAGGCAAGAAACCTGAAAGACTATTGTTCTGCAATTCCCTGTAATAATTAATTTGGCTAATAAGAGATAATATCATGGAAGAAATCTATTGTATATTATTAGATTATATTTCAATTTATAAGTGAGGCAAATTAGTTGGGAGAAAAAACGATAAATATAAATACTTTAAAGTAATTTAGTAACTTTTTTATTTTCACAAATTAGTCAATTAGATCTTATATTAAGGACTGAAAGTAGTATTTCTTAACATACAAATCGTATTTGTAAAAATGGTATGCAAGAAATGAGTATTTAGAATTCAATTTTTAAGCTTATAACAGATGATGAAAATCACAAGAAGTTGAAAAGGAAGTTCCTCTCAACCCATAGGTCATGATTTAATTATTAGAAAATCTTCTATATGAAGTTCTTATGATTTTTCTTGGTAAATCAGACACTAGCCCAACAAATTACCCATGACAAACAAGGTTTCTCTGATTAGCTGGACCAGCGCAGTAGCACTGAGGCAGTATTGCTGAATCTTACAAATACCAACTTACAAGGTAATCAAGTATTTCAATTTGGTAATTGAAGGAGACAGTGTCCCTGAAAATCCTTTTGAACCCAAGCTCCTGCATGATGATCCATTGGCATGATTGAATCACAAAAACATTTAACAAAACTCCTACAAAGGTTACATACATAAAAGAAAAAGTAGTATGTTAGGAAAAGAAGAAAGGGGGGGTAAAGATTTGTCTTTCTGACATGGTTAATCTTACAGAGATATGACATGTCCATCTCTGCATGTGACATGAGACCAACTAAAGCATGGGCTCACAAGAAAACTATTCCAATCTGTCATCCGATGGTTAGAATCATTGAGGACCTTCAAAAAATCTAACAAAGCTTCACCTGTATAGTAAAGTCAATGACCCGAACAGACATTCGCATCAAATAATAGGTCCCAGTGATCCCATAAAGTTACAAAAGATAAGAAAATGTGCACAACACCTTCCACATCAGGACCAGTAGTTGCACAGCTGAGTCCTGAGATGGCCAAGAATAACAGCCACCTGGTCATCCGTTTTAGAGGAATATAAGCCTCTTTGATCTCCAAGGAATATTCAGCTGGGAAAATAAAAGAACCTCAGGGAATGATTTTTATCATGGAAAGTTGATAACCGACACATTAACAAGAATGAGTTATCCCCATCAAACAATGGATTGAATTGAAATATCTACTATTTCCCAGAAGGCAAAAAAGGCAACCTTTGTGAGAAGATAAGAGGCACACAAAGAGGGGAAGCAAGAAACTTACAAGCTGGAGACATGGGGGACTCACTGGTTACTGCAGCATGAACACTGATGGGAGAGTGGGAGACGAAGGAGGAGACATTTATTGTTGTCAGGAAGAAAAACAGTCAAAACCAACTAAAGTGAGTGACTGGGACCTAGTGGTCAATGGGCAACACAATTAAGGATTAAAAATTCTAGAAAAGGGAACGGCCAATTTCTGGGTTGCCCAATGCTAAAGAGCAGGATAGGAGGGATGCTTGGTGGTAGTGGCAGCGGTGGAAAGGGCAGAAGAATCCCACTGAGCTGAGAGGCTTTGATTTTTAATCATAAACAATATAATAATAGTATTCATGCCTACCTTTTATCTGTTCCTCAATTTGATGAAAATGCCCAAAAGTGCTGAGCTGTGGAAAGAAGCTTCCACTATGATCCACTTTGGATTATAGCTCCTTTACCCGTTTCGCGACAACGCCCCTACGAATTTTCCTAAAGGCGCACGCTTTTAAAAGGCATTACTAATTTGACTGCCACCATCAAAATTATATATTTCAAATATTCTTCTAATTTTAAATATAAAATCTATTTTTATTATAAATTATATTATAAAATGAGTTTTATATTTAAATTTAAAAGAATATTAAACTTTAATTATATAGGTATTATTTTTCTGATATTTTTTAAAACAATTTATATCTTGAATCAAAATAAAAAATAAAATTACTGAAATAGTTTTAAACTTTTAATATTAATGGAATGAAATTAGGGGTATGCAATTCGGTCTAGGCAGCCCGTTCTGACCCCATCAAGATTGGTCCGAGTGGGGTCAAGAATGGAACTAGGAGGGGACGGAGGATTATCCCGGAACGTTCCGTTCTATTAGTACTGCCTCCGGTCCTAATTATAAGACCCAGTTGACTTATTTGAGAAGATTAAGGAAGTAAGTTAAGTTAGTTATTTGTAATAAATAAGTATTGTCATTCCTAAAATATCCTTGCTAATTAAGTGTATTGGCTAGAACTATCATTATTAGAAGGACTATCTTGGAAAAAAAAAATATAAATATGAGAGACAAAATGGATTGGGGTCTTATAATTAGGACCAAACAAAAAGTCAAACGGGGTCTTATATTAAGGACCGGAGGTAGTATTAAGATTTCATTAGACAAAAAACTTTAGAGATGAAAACAGACTAGTTTATGTCTTAAATATAAGTGCTAGTTGATTAATTTGAGTAGATTAAGAAAATAAATTAAATTAGTTATTTGCAATAAATATATGTGGTCTTTCATAAAATATCCTTACTAATCAAGTTTATTAGTTAGAAGTACTATTATTAGAAGAATTATCTTAAAATAAATAAATAAATATGAGAGATAAAATAGATTGAAGTTTTATATTTAGGATTAAAATAAAAGTCAAATAAGGTTTTATATGCATAAAGTAGTACTACTTCTGGTTTTTAATATAAGATTTTGTTTGGCTTTTATTTGATCTTAAATACTACCTCCGGTCCTTAATATAAGACCCCGTTTGACTTTTAGTTTGGTCCTAATTATAAGATCTCAATCCATTTTGTCTATCATATTTATACATTTTTTCCCAAGATAGTCCTTCTAATAATTATAGTTCTAACCAACACACTTAATTAGTAAGGATATTTTAGGAATGGTAACACTTATTTGTTACAAATAACTAACTTAACTTACTTCCTTAATCTCCTCAAATTAGTCAACTGGGTCTTATAATTAGGACCGGAGGTAGTATAAGATTCTAATATATTTTTTCTCATATTTATATATACTAACAATAGTAATTCTAACTAACACACTTAATTAATAAAAATATTTTTAAAAAAATAATATCTATTTTTACAAATAATTACTTTAACTTATTTTTTTACTCTTTTAAATTAGTTAACTAAGTTTTATAACTAGGATGCGAGGTAGCATCGTCTAAAATTATAAGAACTAAAACGAAGATCAGAGCAAATTGTTGAAGTTTAAAGTGTAAATTACTAATTCTTCACTCTTCAGATGCTCCTACGCTCTCGCTCCCTTCTCCCACTCGAAAAATCTTCGTTCAGATAAAGCCGACCTGCTCGTTCATCTTTCCTTCTTTCTTTTTTTTTTTATTCACGCGTTTCTTTCCTTGGTTCATCATTCAGTCGACGCTCAAAAGGGTTTCTTTTCTCCTTCTGCAACAACCCTAAACAAACTCTTTCATCTTCCTTCTCGATCAAACGCGGCGTCTCAACGGGGACGATTTTGGCAGTTGGCTTCCCTTTATCCTCGGTTCCTCACTTTTCGGTCTTCCTCATCAGTTTCTTGCCGCCCTTCCCGCCGTCCCAGCGCCCAATTTGCTCTCTCTCTTTTTTGAAGGACTCTAAATCTTGCACTCCCAGGTATTTGATTTTCGATCCTTAGAAATCCTGTTTGTTTCAGTGTGTTTTTGTGTGTTGACTAGTGCATTGATTGGAATAATTGGCAGGTGGCTGTTCTTGGAGTGATGATCAGTAAAGGCAAGTAAGTTGCAGAATCGAACGTGATTAGTCTGATTGAGCAGGTTATCAATCAATTGCTTAAATAGTGAATTGGATGCTATAATGGCTGATGGAGATGTCAAATTGCAGCGGAAAATGCAGGTAAATTTTTGATTTTTTTAATTCCTAAATGCACCCAGGTTTTACATGGCCAAGCCAAGTGAGTTCTAATCAATATTTTCCTCAGCTGTACTGCAGTAGTCACTTCAGCTAGAAAATTAGCAGAGTACTTGCTCCACGTTTTACTTGCACTTTGAACTGATTAAAAATATTAATTAAATTAGTTATTAATAATAAATAAATATTATTTTTTAAAAATATTTTTACTAATTATGTGTATCAATTAAAACTATTATTTAATAAAATTAAATTTTTAACATGTATAACTATTATAAAAAAATAATTTTAAAAAATAGATAAATATAAAAAATAAATTAAATAAAAGTTTTTAAAATCAATTTAAAAATTAAACTAATTTTTATATTAGTTTCAGAAAGTTGACTTATATCAAGGATAGGCGGGATGTCTCAATTTGGTTTTGAACTTTTTTCTAAGAACATTGGCGAGACATCCCGTTTGGGACCAGAACGGCATCCGGATCCGTGAATGGGGCATATAGATTAAGGACTAAGAAGCATAATGACTTTAAGAAATTCAATGCCTTTTTATTAAAATATTCTTACTCTTTTAGTCCTATTTAAAAATTAGAGAGAAGATATTTTTTATCTTATTTATAAAGTATTAAAAGAAATTTTTTGTATAAATGTATAATTTTATTTTGTTTGACTCATACATGACATATAATATATATTAAATGGAAATAAAATTAGAGAGTTGAATTTTAAATGAAAGTTAATAAAAGTTGAGATTTTTTTTAATCTGTGTGTATAATATGTTGAAAGTGATTTATAAATAGGATCAGAGGAGTATTATTTGGAAGTGTTTAGATAGAAATAAAGTCATGATTTTAAAAGTATTTTTATGATATATGGAGTAGATATGTAGAAGAATTTATTTTGATTAAAAAAAATATTTTTAAAAAATAATTTTGAAGTTATCCAGAAACCTTTTTAGTCCTTATTTACTCTGACCGCTTAACGAGTGTTTTTTGTCTTTTCATCAAATTAAGGATAAACTCTCTTTACTGCACTTAAACAGAAAGTGGTCCTCGTCTTCGCCATCCCCGTCCTCCTTGGCTTGAGTTGAGTGAGTCCCTTCCCAACACGAGAGCACCGTACCCCGGGAACGCCGGAGCTGCGAAGGTTGGGGTTTCTTTCTTTTAAGTTTTAATGTTTGATTGTGTAAATAATAATTAATTATGAAACTAAAACAAAATTAGGGCACAGAGAGTGCGTGGGGTCATAATTTGATAAAGCAGCGCGGGGAATGGCGGCCAATCCAGACAAACAGGTACCGGGATTGGACGACAGGATCAAGTACGAGTCTTGGGATTGTCACCATGATATTTCTATTCACCTGCGCACCAAGAGCAGGAACCTCCAATCAAGAAACGACAAACTCAGCTTCTTTACTTCTCTATCCGAAGCTTTGCATGTTCAGAATCCACTGGCCGACCCAGATGTCGTGCATTATTTAGATGACCTCTACGACAGTGTCAAATCCCAGTTGCTCCATCTCCTGGAAGTAAATAGAGCTGTATCACCCGATGTGTCTGATGATAATGATGATCATGTGCCGTATAAGTTTTTCTTGGATCATCTCAGGCTGGACGGAAAATCTTATGCGCTTGTCATCCCGGAAGACGGTGTCTATATTAAATACGAAGCGGAGGAACCAGAGGATTCTACATTACCAACTACAACACGCTCTGAGTCGAACCTTGATGATCGGACCCGTCTTATTTCTATCGATACTAATTTGAACTCTGAGGCAGAGCAGCTTCGTAAATCACCAGGTAGGAAACAAAAGCAACCTCTTCAAACGATTGTGGATCCAAAGGCGACGACGCGCAGGGGTAGGAAACCAAAACAACCTCTCGCCCTTAGCACCGATGTTCGATCGAACGTGGATTTGGAAGTGAAAGAAGAAGAAGATGAAGACGACCATCTGCCTGACTTAAAAAGGCCCCTCATAAAGCAACCAGAACCTGTTGTACGTATCGCAAATTTAATGAATCCATCATTTTTGTTTCATTTCAATTTTTTGTTCTTTGTTTTGCGTTATGTATACTGTTTGTGGGATTTGAATAAATTCCTTTATTTGCTGCTTCCTAGGTGAATGTGGATCGGTGGTGGGAGAAACAAAAAGCCCGTGCACGGAAACACACAGCATTTAGAGATAAGCTCATGGGTGATCTCAGGAGGCCTTACTCCGAGGACGAGTACCGGATGCTTCTTAAACAACTTAGTGAAAAGAAACCAGTGAAAAGCCAAAGAGTTTTGCGTTCGTGCACAAAAAGCTATGACGACGACACTCGTCCTCCAAAGTCTATTCTTGATTACCATGCGGGTAAGTATGATTCATCGCACTGCTTTAGTACATTCTTCCACTTGCAATATAGCTTTGCATGTATGACACTACTATGGTCTAGCTGTACATAATAAAATCTACTGATATGACTACATTGGTTGAACTATGAGATTGGACTGGCTCTAGTCTAGATTCCTTAATTTTAGTTTTGTTGTTGTCTCTTGGCATCCCTTGTTCAAGATCACTTACTCGTTCAGTTTCGAGCTGAATCTGCAGATCTTGCAAAGAGAATAGATTCAGTTCGTGATGATCATCCCGAGTTCTGAATCTCCTGCGTGGATATTTCTTTGGATGACAGTATGTTTAGATTTTCAGCATCCCATACATTCGTTTTAATTAAATGTCCTGTGCTGGTATATCACTTTTTGATTCATAATATGCATATATGGTGACAGAATTTATCTCAAGAAGGGTCGTTTCTACCGTGGGAAGATGCATCGTGTCTGGAGGCGCTGCCACAATAGGAGGCGCTGCATTTGATTTTGAGGGGATTTACCATGCTCTCTTCGCTTTTAACTTTGGTTCCTGCTGGGACTGCCAACATGTTAGTGTATATATTTAGTCCCCACACACACACATATAGATGCTATAATTTGATTTGTATTCCATTGGTTTGAGCGTTCCAAATATACTTGAATCTTTTTCGACTTAAGAGTGTTAGGATATATACATACACGCTTTTTAGTTCTTATTATTATAAGGACTCAAATGCGTCTCATAATATATTGTTTGGTCTGAATCATTAATTTTTTAACCTAATATTCCTAAATAAACATAAAATTTTCTAACTAATTAATCAAATTCTTGTAACTAATAATTTTTATTGAGAATAATTTTGATATTTTGTGAGAAAAAAATTAAGTTTAACTAATTTTATTAATTTTTACAAAGTTGATATGAAGTATTTATTTGCTTTCCTTGGTTCATGATATAGGAAGTCTTAGGAAGGAAATTATGGTCCAAAGCATAAAAAGTTGTCTGGCAATTAATAAGATTTTTTTAAATTTTTAAATTACAAGAGAAAGTTTTAAATATAGGGGAGAGATAATAAAAATGCATTTAGAAAATATTTTATTACTTTCCAATCATATTATTTAAAGGTAAAATAGAAAAAATTTATTATTTTACGACACATTTAATAACTTAACTATTATTTTTTAATTTATGAAAAAATTTAACCAATATTTTATATTACCTCCAGTTTTAATATAGGATCTCATTTGATTTTATTTTTATAAATATAAGATTCCAATTCACTTTGTCTTTAATATTTATGTATTTTTTTTTTAAGGTTGTCTTTTAACAATGGTAGTTTTAATCAATATACTTGATTAGCAAGTATTTTAGGAAAGACAATATCTATTTATAGCAAATAACTAACTTAATATCTTTTCTTAATCTCTTCAAATTAGTCAACTAGGTTTTATAATTAGAATTAGAAGTATTATGGAGAGGGGTATTACAAGTTAGCCGGCCAACTTCCTATGAGAGAAGCATACAATTTATTTTTTCCCAAGTAAAAGGAAGCCGAGTAACTCGTGTCTGAGAAGGCTTGGAAGAAATGGGGAGCAAGAGACAAAAGGTTAAGAACAACAAAATTAACATCCTATAGTACGACCCACCAATAAACAATAAAGATTAAAGAATGCATCCAACTAAAGCAGTCGGGTCTCTCCATCGCCCCACAAGGCAAAAGCCTCCTGAGCTTCACCATGAATTGCGTCGTCACCGCACATATAATGGAAGTGACCACGAGATTCCATCCCATGATGAACAGGCCTCCGGCGATACGTTTTACCATTAACTGACGGCCGAGAAGAGTGCACTTAGACGGGGCTCTGCGAACAACCCGGTAAGTATGCCGCCGAGCAGGCTAGCCGCGGCATAACACAGCCAGAGCATTGGAAAAAATAATATTCTTCTGGTTATTAATGCATGCAGTAAATTAAAGATATTAGTTAATCTAAAAAAAATTAACAAACATATGAAATAGATATTACAATATGAACTCTCTGATAGTATTACTATGGCTTGCCACCCTTGAGCCAGATCACCTAACAAGAAAAGTTAGCACGCATTAATATATTACCACGAGTCCTACTTATAAGATCTTATTTGTAGACTACAAATAAGATCTTATAAGTAGGACTCGTGGTAATATATTAGTACAAATAAGATTTTATAATTAGAACCAGAAGCATCATTGATCAAATAAGTCACACTGGAATAAGATCCATATCTCCCCAAGGCGGCAAGACCGGGGAAAGCATAAAAGAGGCAGTTCGGTTATATTGATTGAATGGTATTCGCAGTGTTCTCGTTAATTAAGTTCCAATATGATCATATAATTAGAAAACAGAAAAGAGATGACTCGATGATCAGGCTAGTGAATGTGCTAATCATAAATCATTGCTCATTGCAACCACTAATGATTATCCAAACAAAAAGTATACTAAAGAGGGAGATGAACAGTTCCAATTTATTCTCCCATGACGAACTCGAACAAAAAAACTGCAGATACAGAGTGCTTTTACTCGTTAGAATATTTTTTCCTCGCGCAAGCAGAATATACTTCATGCTCGATGCCTCAGCCCCAGGCCTCCAGCTAACTTCACGAGCCACTTCCTCACCGCCCACCTCTGTTCTCTTTGTCCGTCATTCTCGCTTCGGCACCTCCTTCTTCCCTCAGTGTCGTGCATCTCGGCGTCTCCTTCCCCTGATCTGATTGCTGAGTTCGAAGCTGAAGAGTGAAGCGTTCTACTCTGGCGTGAGAGTGCTCTCCTCTTCACTCGTATGGAATACCTTCCGCTATTGCGTCCTCCGTTCTGGTTCATTCGAATATGTCTGATGGGTTTGCTAATTTTCTCTGTTGAGCATCATTTGTCTTGAAAGATAGAGTGCTTTTCTTTTTGCTTCCAAGCCTTTCGATGGGATTGCCATTTACAAATAGATCATTGGGAGAACTAAGATGCAAGTGTGTCAAGATTCGCTAAATTTTGTTGATGAATAGTTTCAGGGAGAAATGGCGCCAAAAACCTCTTTTTTTGGGCTTGCCAGGTGGGGTTAGAAGCTGATTCGCTACACACCGTTTTGAACAAATTATTTGCATCCTCTTTTCTGCCAGCCATTAGATGAATCTGGCGATAGGTACAAACGCACCTTTGAAGCACTGCAACAAATCTCTTTCCCTAGAAGTACACGTCTACGCCAAAGGCTGCGGCAATTGAAACAACGAAGCAGAGAATTCGATCCTGGAAACAACGAGCGAGGAACCAAATTGCTGATTACAATTAGAATGGAAGCGCCGCTTAATACCCCAAAGAACAAGTACAGTGTAATCATTCCTACTTACAATGAGCGGCTGAACATTGCTCTCATCGTCTACCTTATTTTCAAGCACCTCCGGTAAATTTCCCATCTCTTGATTTAGTTTTGGTTCTATTTGCACATCACTCATGACCTCTGGAAATCTAAGATTGGTTTTTGACGTTTTGGGGCAATCGGAGTGTATTCCTTTATGATTCAAGATAGCGAGCATTATCTATTCTGATTATACTGTTCCTCGATGGTGATTAACGATCTTGCATGTTTGGAATGTTTCTTTTTGGGTGCTCAATCCTCAATTAGGGACGTCGATTTTGAAATTATAGTTGTGGACGATGGAAGCCCCGATGGCACTCAGGATATCGTAAAACAGTTGCAGAAAGTTTATGGAGAGGATCGGATTGTAAGAAATATACAACTTGAAGTTGGAGTTTTATATATAAACTTTTCTTCATCGATATTTATCTCAGTCCCTGCTAAATGCTAATCTTATATTAAGCGTTTTCTCTCTGTGATTCCAGCTATTAAGAGCCAGGCCTAGTAAGCTGGGTTTAGGTATTTACCTCACCCTTGTCCTCTTAAGTTATTATAAAATATGAAAAGCTGTTATTTTGATTCAATTCCATTCCAGGAACGGCTTATATTCATGGTTTGAAACATGCGTCTGGAAATTTTGTTGTCATCATGGATGCTGATCTATCACACCATGTAAGTGCCTTTGAGATTTGTATCGTTGTTTGCCGTTCCTAATGATTGAACTAAGGAAAATAAGAAGGACTGTGGTAGAAGAAAAAAGTTGAAAAAAGAAGTCGGCAGAATTAAGTCTGAACAAATCACTATTTGGGATTGAAATGTCGCTTTAATGTTTTATTAATTCACCTGTCATTTTAACATGCCTGTGTCTATGAATGCAATTGGTAATCTGACAAATTTATAATTTGTAGTCAGAGAGAATTACTCTATTCATTTGTTGTCTCCTACTCTGAGTTGAATTAGAATGTCCATTTTTGAAATTTCTTAAATGAATTTTGTTTTTGTTACATCTTTTCTTTTACTTATTTGTTTAATTCTTCTGCAGCCAAAATATCTGCCAAGCTTCATCAGGTAAGAAAACCTTCTAATAATTTCTTGCTTATTTCTTATCTGCCTATGCCATTTAATTCTCCATTTACATTTCGCAGAAAGCAGTTAGAAACTGGTGCTGATATAGTCACCGGAACTCGTTATGTCAAGGGTGGTGGTGTGCATGGATGGAATCTTATGCGCAAATTAACAAGCAGAGGGGCAAATGTTCTTGCACAAACCTTTTTATGGCCTGGTGTTTCTGATCTAACAGGATCTTTTAGGTATGAAACTTGATAAGTGCTATTAAGTAGTTGACTGATGAGTGTTAATTGCTCCACTTGTTTGAGAATGATTTATCTCTTCTCTTTATAGACTTTACAGGAAATCAGTGCTTGAAGATATTATTAGTTGCTGTGTTAGTAAGGGATATGTTTTTCAAATGGAGATGATTGTCCGTGCTTCTAGAAAGGGTTACAAGATTAAAGAGGTATAATTCATCCTTCTTATGAATACACCAAAACAAAGTAAGGGCTTCTTTGGTTGTTTTTTGACCCTTCTGATCGCTAAGCTGCATAAGCGGCTGTCAAATTAAGTGATGGTATTGTTAATTTGTTATTAAGTATTGGAGAATGTCATCTGTATGTGCCCTTAGTAACTAGTGCAATCTTTTTTTATTTGTGGCTTGCAATTTGACTTACTTTTGTCAACATAAGTGTACCTTGTAACTATATTCTGCGGTGCACATTGGCCAAGAATCATAATTTTATACTGCTAAAGGTGCTTGCTGGTGAATCACAAGAATGTTTCGTAAGTAATGCATACACACCCTAATCTAGTGGCTTTGGTACATAAAAGAGTCTCAAAGTAAATTTAGTGATGTTTTATGGTGATCCAAGCAGCAGACATGTATTATCTATTGTAGTTCCGTATTTTCAGTCCAAGCAAAGATGAAGTTACAGCCCTTTAATCTCGCCAAGGTCGGGGTTATTATTTGCTTGTGCTTGAATACGAACATGACTAACTGTTAGGGAGAAGTGGTCGAATCTGATTATATAATTAGTAAGAGATACTCCAAAATTTGTGCAAAAGATCTAGATGTACTTTTGTAATTTTCTCTACAATTCTCAGTACCGAAATTATCCTATTGTTCATTGTTTAATTTGGAGTTGAGACGCTAGCTTTGATTGTGTACAGGTTCCAATTACTTTCGTTGATAGAGTATTTGGGAGTTCGAAGCTTGGTGGATCAGAGATCGTTGAATATCTAAAAGGCCTTGCCTATTTATTAGTCACCACATGAAAAATATAGAAACGATAATTCCTGGTATACTCTGTTCTGTGCTCTGCAGAAGCTGGATGTAGATTTTCTAATTCTAATTTCTTTTTCGAACGATCTTTACTTTTCTTTTGAATCCCGCCATTCCCTGCGTTAACTGACCTACTGTTATGGGAACCTTCATGTTTTTCCCAGTGTTGAGTTGTGTTCAGCCCTCCCTCTCTCGCATAATATGCTTAAATGATAAACTCATAATAGATGTAAAACATGGTTATATCCATACAGATAAAATCATATAAACACTTAAAACAGGGCTTTTAGTGGAGGATTACAACTTCGGGCCAACAGAACAAAATTAAAAACGCATTCAACAATACGCCGGAAAAATAGGCTCAAGAATGGAAGTGTAACACATACGGGGACCAATGACAAGCATCTGGCCAATAATATTGAAGCTCTAATCAAATAATTAACATCACAAGGATAAACGTTATTATGGGTTAGCACCCAGCATTTCGCTGGACCAAACCAGAGCCTGGACGCAGGTTTAAGGGGCCAAAAAAAAAACCCGTACTCATCTTCATTGTGCAAATAAATTAGCTGTAAACCCTGAAAGTAAAAAAATAAAATTTAAAAAAGAAGAAGAAGAAGACGAAGAAGACGGAAGCCACAAGAGGGGACAAAAAACAGCCGGGGGCAGAACTCAACTCGAAAGAGTAAATGAATGCAAACTTAAGATGAAGAACAGAGCTCAGGCTTGTGAATATCTACCAGAAATTTCAAAAAAAAAAAAAAAAAATCTAAGAAAAAGGAGGAAATCTCTCCTCTGTGGCTGCACAATGTTGATGAATCTCTTGCAACTCCTGCCCAACCAAATAGTGGAACTGGAGCAAAGCCGAACTCTGTATCAATAATGGCACGCTTCAGTTGCTTAAAATAAACAAGTGAAACAGGATGGCCCGCATAACTCAATGGCAGGACACCAGGGGACCAATCTGATTTCGTTTGAGTCCCTTCTATCACTTGAAATGATCTTGCCGCATGATTTTGGCTAAATTGAACGGTGGTGCATCTTCCTCCGGCTTCCAAGACTCAGCACCGTCATGGATATACCATGACACTTTAGGAGACAATGGTGTGTATAAATCTGCATGTCCTAAATAATCAGAAACTTGTTTTCCCTTTTTTGCAATAAAAAAACTAAAAAAGAAAACAGATGACAAAGGCAAAGAAATTAGACTCTAAATATCGGAACTCCGAAGTGTACCAGGTTTTTTCACCTACAAACATGGAGACTTGGTTGCAATAGTGGCCAATACAAAACTAACCACAGTTTCATATTAGCCAAGAAGCAATGTAAATGCATAGGCCATCGAAGCAATTGTCCTTTTGCCGCCAGTTCTCACACAAATGAGGTGTTTTAAACAAAACCTAGGCGCTTAAAGCAGATGTAGGAAAAATTTCCTATTTACATTTCCTGGAAAGAAATGGGTCTGAGGTGTTTGCATTGCTGAACATAATAGTGACTAAATGATCAGATGAGTGCACAAGACTTGGAAACCAACCACTCATCCCGCTCACTAATTTTAAGTGATGCGAGCATACAAGACACAATAAATTATTTAGAATGTCTCCCACCAGTCACCTTGTGAGCTGATATAATTTTGATCATTCAGCTAATGACACTACGGAGAAGTTCTCTAACTAAGCAAAGTTTTGTGGCACACCGAAGTTTGAGCAACTTGAATTCCCTACTTTAGAAATTAATTCTCAGTGAATGGCGGAATATATTTCGCATATATTCTTATGAACGTTATGGCCCCACCTAGAACATGTTGCTTCCCTCTTTTTTGCTAAGCTTAAAAGTTTGCCAGCATTTTCTTCTTATTCTTTATTATATTTGCCGTTTTTACTCAAATTTTTTGAGAAAAAAATCATCTTTCATTCTATGAAATGTATGACCACTTATTCGTCAAAATGATGCAAATGCTCTTTGAACAGAAAATATAATTTATGTTTTCAAATTATCTAAAATTTAAATTAAGTTTTAGCCTAAGGCTCGCCCACAGCATTTCACAGGTCAAACCAAGCAATTGTAGGGTGCTCTGTGCATATATACTCTTAATAAAGAATTAATACATATATTTATGAAAGCTTAAATCATTCAAACCCTACAAACTGAAGTGCAAGAGGCATTACCTGTTATTGGAGGATCTGGCTCCCTTGTACTATGTAATACTGCTGTTCCAGATAAAATAGTGATGAAACCACACAGCTCTGATACAATACTGCTTGCACTTTGACCAGAATAGTCCTAAATGATAATAGTACAGAAAACAGGATTATACCAGATGGTCGAACCATAAAACGTTTCCTTGCCTGACACACTTTCTCTCATTGCATTTCTGCAAAATACCAACCTTAAACATGATTGCACTGGCTAATATTGTGAAAGATGTGAACAGGGCATAATAGATAGGAGACACAACTGACGTGTTAAAAGTATCCAATGCCTGCAACCATGCAATTGTTAACCACTGATGACGTACACACTGAATATCAAATACAACTAAAATGACAATAAAAAAGGGTGGCAACGAGTCTCGTCAATGAATTAAAAATTCAGGACATTGTGATTACCATCTTTATCGGGCTTCATCACAACAATCACATGGATGTTTTCTAGGCAAAGATTTACATATCGAATACCCAGATTTTGCACCTCGGAAACTAATAATTCTTTGCAATGGGTTTTTGCTTTAGAAATATTTGATTCAGGGTTTTCCTACATTTTTTTTTATAAAAATTGACGTCATAAGTCTAGACAAAAACTTAAACAATAGTACAGGATTCACAAGGTTGCCATCTGTCATCAATTGCAAGTTTGACCCGTGTTCTTGTGAACCATCATTGATAATAAAAGGAACAAGTGTTAACCACAAAATATCCAGGGCAGAAAATTAGCAACCTAACACGCTCCAAGCAATTTTTGGCACTGGGGATATGCACCTAAAATATAGAGAAGTATCTCAAAGAAGGAAGCTGATCTTTCACAGTGGACGTCACAATGCAAAAGATATGTCCAGGAGTATTTTTAAGGGGGGAAAAGAGTGCTGTGTACCGCAAGATACTGACCATATTAAGATAATTTAATTGCACAATGATGCAAGTAATAGCGACCATTGCAAAAATCCATGTCTGGTAGTATACAGCCTGGTTTATGCCCTCTAATGTAAGTTCTATTGCAATGCCAATTGCTTTTATACTCATAACCTGTGAAATAACATATCAAAAATGAAAAACAAAAGGCAGTAAGCAACACATGACCGCAATCTCACAAAAATGTCGTGTCTTTCAATATTGACATGGTATCTAATAGCGTCACTTACTGTCAATGATCCAATTACAGAGCATGTTCCAATGTAAACCAAAATATTAGTTTGGCCATAGCGGGGAGCACAGTATAAAATCAACACCAGTGCTACAGCTATTGCTGAGGCCGTATACAAGAGGAATGCTGGATGCCAAAATAGAATGTACTTGTCAATATAATTCCATAAAGCATGCACGCACTTCATAGTGAATGCCAATCAGGCCCAATCAGCATACCTGGTTGAGTGGCCAAATCCCAAATTTCAAGAACCGAACTAATGGACTTCTCTTCGGGTGCATGGAGAACAACTACAACGGATCCCACTATGCATAGAAGGCACCCCAGCATGCCCATTTTCTGCAGCTTCTCGTTCAACATGAAATGTGCTAAGACCGCACTATTCATTTCCACAACATTACATGGTTTATCATAGGGACATGTATAGAGAGAAAACGATCAAAGAAGCAACCACTTACTAGAAATGAACTTTTACCTAATAATAATACTTAAAGCACCAAGTGGCGTCACAAGCACAGCAGGGGCGTAAATGTATGCCACAAAATTAGCTATCTCTCCCACAATCACTGTGAACAATTCCCCAAGCCAAAAAAAAAAAAAAAGGTTGGAATGTGCTAAAAGCAAATATTTTGAGCGAGGAAACCAAACATTGCAGAGAATGCAACATAGAGAACTACTCACTGGTAATCATGCCGATCCACCAGAGAGGTTCTCGCAGATAACCATATCCTCCAACACCTACAAGAACTGAATGTCAAACAACGACTAAAAAAATAATAAATTGTAACAACCCTCGCAAAGCGAAGAAGCAACTTCTCAGATTGCAGAACGCTCACTGGCTGAAGGGCCGTGCGCCCCGGCCCGTCGGAGACCCTTCTTCTTGATAATGAAGCTGGAGCCGATGAAAGCACTGGAAACGACAGCCAAAATAAACCCCTTCAAATTACTCGAGTACATCTATGTTGCGCGTCGCTCTGTAATTTCATTCGGCGAGAAAAAACGGGGAAGATGACAGTAACAGAAGCTCCTTGATTCCCCAGAACACTATTGATAAGTAAGTTAAGCAGGTAATTTGAGCCAATATTACTAGTGAAACTGAAAATGAATGAGAAATCCTTCTCGGTTCCTTGATACAGCTCCTAATTCCTCCCCCTACGCTATGGGGTTTACTTACACCTACAATATCTATCTAACATCGCCGTTATGGGGTTTCGTTTTGATGGGTTCGTCTCTGACCTCGACCCACCTGCCATTCTTCCGCCTTTTTTGCTCTTTAGCATGTAAGAACAAACCAATGGGGCTGTCCCCTCGCGTCAGCAAGGCCAATTAGGTAATTTAACATCTTCGGGCAATTTCTTTGGCTCCACTCCCCTTCAACTTCAATTGATTCAGAACAGTAGCTATAACTATAAACAATTGGCAAGTGAGTAAGTGACGGGTGATGAGGCAAAATTTAAAATTTGTCATATTTCCTTGGGATTTGCTCCGTTGGGCATGGTCCCGGCGGGCGGCGAACTTACGCTCAGATTGGACAACAAAAGAAAGAAAGAACTCATGGCCAGATTTTTTTGTTTTGGCTACAATAATTGCGAGTTTTGACTTTTGAGAACGTCTCAAAGATAAAAATGCCTAATGAGATTGTGAAGCTGCCTTTTTTCCCCAAGAGATTATCAAGCTACCTGCGCGCTAAGTATTTACGGTTTCAGCATAGTAATAAGATGCGAAGAGCATTTAAATATTAATATCATGGATCGCTCTCGCTCTCCCTCTCCCTCTCCCTCTCCCTCTCTGTCTCTCTTACCCGAGTTTCACGAGTCATTCCCATTATTTAAATAAACCTTCAATTTTAAATTTTAAATCTATTTCTTCCACTGAGCAACCTTTTCATATATGGTGGCCGTTTTTACACTTGGGCCATCATTGGTTGACTGCACTTACAGATTACTCCCAAAAAAAACCCCAATCACAGACCAGAGCGATTTCATGGCAAATATATTTTATGGTTATAATGATATAATATTTTATGTGTATGGAAAAAAAAATTTTAAAAATTATTAACAAAATAAAGACTCGTAGATTTGTATGCACAAAAAATAGCAGTACCAGTGCTCTACCCTGTGATGTATTACCAACCTAGGTGGCTGGATTTTCAAAGTTCTTCCAAATTAAATGCCAAGTGATGCATCTGTGGGCGAAAGATACTTGAGATTTTTTTGATTCACCGGAAAAAAAAACATACTTGAGATTTTTCTTTTTTTTAATACGCTGTCTTCATCACATGTGCCCATTACGAAAAACTGAAGGCATCGTCGAGCATCTTCCCGTTTATTTCTTCCCCCTTTTGAGGTTTATAATACATTTATAATGGAAATGCAATAATTACTCACTAAGTATGCTTAGGATAAGGATTATCCTGAAACCGGGTAAGAACAGCTACAAATGGATTACCTTAAGAATAGTATAATCAGAGTTTGGGTCTGAACGGATGAAAAGCAGTGTTTTGCAACTTACAATTTGGTATGCATGATGGAAAACGATTAAAAAGAATGCTTTTTATTTAACTCTCTAATAGATAAATTGAGGGTTACAAAATGAAACGGTCCAAATAAGGACATGTTTTGAGCAACGAAAGAGACACTCTTAACTTGTTTATTTCAAATAAGAATGAAATTGTTTGAGTGTTTACAAAGCTTGTGTATCATCCTCAAATGCACTAGTTGGTGATTTAAATATTAAAATAAATTTAGAAAAAATCATTAAAATGCAAGAACACGCATAAAAATACAGAGGACAAGTGGGATGGTCAACGAAGAAAGTTGAATACGACCAATTCCGTGTTGCCGGTCAAAGGCGGTAGTCTTGTTTGTCTGGAGCATCGGGCAAAGGAGAGCCCCGGGCGGCTTCTTCAGCTTCTCTTAACTTCTTAGCCTACCTCCCCCAACCCTCATTATTAACCAAAGCAAAGTTTTCGACTTTACATAACCATCGCTCAATTCACTCTCTCCGAAATAGTATTAGTTTGACATGTTCAAATTTAGCTTTTTGCTAAGTAGATGTTTGTAAGACTCTAGCAAAAAGCAATTGAAATTGTCGTTGTTATTATATTATTATTACCTTCTTGGCGCTCAAAGGGAGGTTGAGTGTGGACTTTAACTTCCTCAATTTTCAAGCTTTTGTCCCATCCTAATCCCATAAGCCTCCCAAAAAACAAAACCCTTTTTTTCTACTCTCTTGCGTTTTGGAATCTGGAATTTCCCCCCAGTGTCTTTCACCTCCGAGTTCCGATATTCTTTTATCCGTGTTTGTTTCTGGTTGTTCTACTTGTACCACCATAGCATTGACTACAAGCTGGAGAGAAAAATAATGGCTTTTCTCTGTTAATTCAAGACATGGGCGGGGTGTTATCGGAGCTGATTCTTTGAGTACATGTCAGGGGGTACAGCGATTGAGTTTTTCGTTTGGTTATCTGAAACTATGGGAGGGATTTGTTCGAGGTCCGCCAACGAGGACAAGGTATTTGCTAAGACCGATGAAAATTTTGTGAATCACAAATCTGGTAAGAATGGTCAGTCCAGCGTGCAGAGTGATTTCACTACTGCACCTCATATATGTGAAAAAATGGAGAAGGATGTGCAAGAACATGGTGAAATTCGAGGCACAGATGCAGGCACTAGTCCAGATGATTTCTATGATGGAATCCCACGCTTTACCCATCCTTTTCCTCACAAGTCTAGGTCAGTTAAATCAAGACAGGCTGCTGTGGCAAAGGTTGGTTCATTATGGTCCACTTCAAATGCTCGACCCTTTGACTAATTCGTTCTTACTATTTATGCGCCCGAGCTGGGCTACTGAGTGGTGGATCTGTCTACAGATCACAGTGATTTATGTTGAGAGTTCGGATTAATTTGTCGTAACTCTGCACATATTTAGAATTTTTACCTTCCACCTATAAATCGCATGTCGATGAAAATCTAGTTAGTTTTCGAGAATTCAATCAGAAAGCAGGATCATTATTTTGAAAAAATGGAAGTCCTAAGCAATTTTTTATATGATGAGCACGATCGTTAGTTTATCCTGTCAAGGGAAGCCCATTAATGATAACATCTCTTGCAATAAGCTGACTGGTTGGCAAGGCGTTTTGCTGGTGGGAACTCAAAACAAGGCCAACAGCTCATGTACATTCACCCCAATTTTTCGAGGGACTGCTTAATGAATAGTTCCAGATATTTTACAATAAAACATCAACAGGAGCCTGTTTAAGAAAAGGAGAAGAAAACTAAAGCCCTAATGATAATGAATATTGAACTCTGAGAATGAGTCCATTGGATTGTTTGAAGAATCTGTTGATCACTCTATAGCAGAATAGGTTTGAAAACGCCAACCGTGTCTTTCCTATTAACTTATTGCTGTCTAGAAAATTTTGGCATGCTTCCAAGCCCGACGATCTGTACTAACCAACATCCATCCACTTTCATCAGAATCACTGCATAGGATTTCATTATATTGGCTGAACTTCACATTTTTCATCCTGTTCATTGCAATGGTTACAATTTGAATTAGCTATTTTATTTGTTTTTCACATCATATATACCGTTTCAAATTTAGTTTAGTGTTTTGTTATGTCTTTAAGTTAAGTAAGTAGGCAGGCTTGTTGAAAGAAAGGAGAATGGTAAAGAGACCAAGGTAGGAAATATTTGATGGTATCTACAAAGATATTTTCTGTTTCAGGTCTCTGAGGTGAGTTCACGTATAGGAAGAGTTGGATTTGGGAAGGCAGTGGATGTCTTGGACACTCTTGGGAGCAGCATGACAAATTTAAATGCTGGAAGTGGATTTATTTCTGGAACTGCGACAAAAGGAAATGAAATTGCTATCTTAGCATTTGAGGTTGCAAACACTATTGTCAAGGGCTCTAGTCTTATTCAATCTCTGTCCAAAAGAAGTGTTAGGCATTTAAACGAAGAGGTGCTTCCTTCAAAGGGTGTGCAAGATTTGGTATCAAAAGATTCAGATGAACTTAGAAGGATTGTTGCAACGGATAAGAGGTTAGTATGGGGTTGAGTTCAATGAATTTAGGCGAATTCAGTTCCTAAATAAGCTGAATTATTCTTTTGATTTTATTATGATTATGTAATGGCATCTGCAAGTGATCATTGGGTTTGCCTTCAGGGAGGAGTTGAAAGTTTTTTCTGATGAGGTAATCCGTTTTGGAAATCGCTCAAAGGATCCTCAATGGCACAACTTGGACCGTTACTTTGAGAAGTAATATAAATTGTACTCTCTTAATTCATGTGAAATTTTTAGCTTTTCATATGTTTCCCTCTCTTGTGCTGACTTATTTTATTGTATCACAGAATCAGCAGAGAACAAGATGCCCCAAGACTGTCAGCAGATGAGGTAGAATCAATGATGCAGCAATTGATGACTTGGGTTCAGTTTACAGCTGTGAGTATTGTCCTCATCTTATTTGATATCAAATATTAAGTCCAGAGCTGATATCTACTTTGTTAGAATTGACTGAAAGCTTTTCAACTGCTTGTCGTGTACATATATAACATATCAGTTGCAAAGAGTGTTTTCCCCCTTCTCTCCTCCACTTCCATCAATAGCCTAGTTGATGTCTTCAAATGCATCATGAGTTACGTGCAAAGGTGAATGGGGAATTGATATATACAAATGTGTTTCCTTTTGTATAATCTGTCAATGCATATAACTAGATATTGTGAGTTGCGTTCCACATTAATATGAAGTCTTGTAATGAAGCAAACTGAAACTGATATGGAATATGTCCTGGACAAAAGCCATGGGCGTCTTAATTTCATTATGATACAAATGTTTTTGAAATGAGACGAATTTATGATGGTTGGATCTTGTATGTACTCTTTTCATGATATATTTTAATCATTTATGTACAACTTGCTTCTTATTATGGGGATGAATTGATATTCCTTGAGTCATTTTAAATGTAGTACTCCATATGATAGTCTGATTAAATAAGATGAGGAAGGAGATGCTATATTTTGTGCACCTTGTGGTGCCTTTCTTAGTCTGTTCATGCTCATGTATGTATGATCTAGGGACATTCAACATTGTACAATTTTATGAAATTTTATAATCAAGGTTTTCAAATAGATTTCATTGTCACATGCTTTTGCTCTTTATTCAAGTTAGCGTTTTATTTATGTTTCTCTCGGGCCTTACTAATGCATGGCATAATCCTCAATAAGAGTTTAATATAATTCTTTATTGCCTCAGGAGTTATACCACGAATTACATGCGCTGGATAGGTTTCAGCAAGACTATCTTAGTAGGCGTCAAGAAGAAGATAGTTCTGGTGCAACTCAAAAAGGTGATCATATATGCTATCTTTGACACGATATGCAACTCTTGTTTGTGATGAGAAATCTTTTATTGAAGAAGCATGGCTTGCTAAAGAATATGAAGTCAAGAGAAGATTAATTGGATAAGACTGCCGTTGAGTAATTGGCTTCATATATCTGAAACTTGGACAAGACTGCCGTTGAGTAATTGGCTAACTGATGCCTTCTTGCGTTGTTTACTGTTTCACTGTCTTCACATCAATATTACCTGACCAATGAAGAACTATTTCATGTCTTGTTTGTTTAAGTATGTGACGGTCTGCCATTTTAGTTTTGAGCGTTTATTAAAATGTTTCTTCTGGTGGTCTTCCAGGGGGATTTATGGATTTCTTAGTACTCCATTGGAAACTATAACTATTATGAAAATTAAAGATGACATTTAAGTTGAAGAATTGATTCTCCAAGGGCTCTGAAACAAATGTAAACTAGATTGATCTGCTCCAGCGATTTCCCCTTTTTTAAAAAAAATTCTTGATAAAATTTCTACTAAGTCTGCCATTGGCTCTCATAGCTTGTCATCCCTATACAGCATACAAGAATAATGACGGTTGAAGAGATCGTGGTAGCTACTTGCCAATGCATCTACTTTTGGTTCCTCACTGTAGTAGCAGAGTCCTAGATTGTAATGTCTAGAATCTTATGGCATGCAATGGCCAGTATTCTGAGGACTTTGTTTCAATTTTTGAAATCAGAATTACATGGACTTTTTAAGAATATTATCGAGTGCCTGAAGGGTTTAATTCAAATACAAGATACAGTTGAACAGATTCACTCTCATTGACATGTTTGACTTTATGGAGCATTATCTTAGGAAAATCTTTTATATGTAACTTTTGACCTTAATGTCTCCCTACATACAGATGATAGCCTTCCAATCTTGAGGGCGGAACTTAAAACTCAAAAGAAGCAAGTTAAACAGTTGAAGAAAAAGTCACTCTGGTCCAGAAGTTTGGAGGAGGTAACTTAAGAGTTTAGATTGCTACTTTAGATGAATATGTTTCTCTCATCTATTAGTCAGTATGATTCATATTCTTATGGATTACAGATTATGGAGAAGCTTGTTGACATTGTCCAATTTTTGCATTTGGAGATGAACAATATCTTTGGCAGTGATGGTATATACCCGTTGGTTTCAACCCGTTGTGCTGATTTCATATAACGTTTTTAATCCAACTATAATCAATATCTGTTGTTATCATAACAATCCATGTATGATTCAGTTAATGTTATCTTAACTATTGTGCATATCTCAGTCATATTGAGCTAAATATATTATTCTTGGAACATTTAAAAGTTAAAAGGGGAGAAAACCAATGGTAGAAGGGGTGAAGATGTTAAGAGACTGAGGGGGAAGCAGGGAGAGCATTATCTGGTTTTATTCTCATCAGTCACTCTTGGAAACACTATTTATCGAATTCTGTATTTTTCTTTTTAATTGTAAATCTTTTTATCCATAAACTACTGTAGATCCTCATAAGCCAGTAATTGGATACAGCAGCAGTCGTCAAAGATTGGGTCCTGCAGGCCTTGCTTTGCACTATGCAAATATAGTGCTCCAAATTGATACCCTTGTAAGTTTATCTTCTATGAGATATTTTTTTCATTATAGGTCTCTATTCTATTATGTGCCTTTTCTTCAAGCCAGGTGATAGTTCTATTAATCAAGAGTGACTGAAATCTCTTATTGCCTTTAAACATTGGATTTAGTTTGTTCCCCATCAGTTTCTCCTAGTAAACACTTCCCCAGCATGACATGATAACTCAGTTTTCTTGATCCAAAATTCTATGAACCTAGATTTCTATTCGATGGTTTTGTTGACTCAAAAGATATATTCATGTGAACAATTAACTACCTGATGCTTTGATGCTTGATAGTTTTATATGCCTGGGAAGATGATCCTATGTTTTATTCCCTTGATAATGCTCGATAAGTATGCATGAATTGCCCATATCATCAAAGGATTGGACTGCACTCGGCAGCCACAAAATTCTCTTTTAATTTAATATCTTTTAAACTCCAATACAACCAAAACATCAGGCTAGGATTTGATCACATCTGTATCCTAGGGAACCTTTCTGATTTTAGTGTAGTGTGCCATGCTGCTTTAGTTTCCGGGAAAAATTTGTTTAGCTGCAATAAATAGATCCGTGCGGTGTTGGTGTCGATGATGGCAGGTTGCGCGATCCAGTTCTATGCCCGCAAATACAAGGGATTCATTATATCAGAGCTTGCCTCCTAATGTAAAACTGGCTTTGCGTTCCAAATTGCCATCTGTTCATGTTGCAAACCAGGTTTGTTTATATGCTGCAAGTTTCTTTTGCCACCAGAGCATACATCCTTGTGTTGTTAAAAACCAATGAGAAATGCTTAACCTACTGTGAAATCAATTTCTCCTATTCTTAGTTGTTCACTCCGTCTCAAGCGTGTCTCCTCTACTAATTATTTTTCCTTTGTATTCCGAAGATGACTGTGAAAGAGATCAAAGATGAAATGGAGAAGACATTGCACTGGCTGGTTCCAGTTGCCACGAACACAGCCAAGTATGGTGTTTTGCTTTTCTTCAAATAATTACTCTCCCTCTGTATAAGAAGATTTCATAAGCATCAGTTCATTTAATACATGTATAATCTGATTATAACTTCTTGGCATTTGATTGCTGTAAAATTGACTCAGGGCGCATCATGGTTTTGGTTGGGTTGGGGAGTGGGCCAACACTGGGTGAGTATAAAGTCAGTTCCTTTATAGCATCTGTAACTTGTTTGTTTCCCCCTTTTTTTTAAAGTAATTGTTTTGCTCTTGCAGCTCTGAGGTAAATCGGAAGAACACGCAAACTGAGGTGATGCGGATCGAGACATTTCACCATGCAGACAAGGACAAAGTTGAAGGTTACATTATCGAACTTCTTTTATGGCTTCATCGCCTGGCCATCAAAAGTAAGGCTAGCAACGATTTTGGTGAAACAAAGTCCACGTACAAGCCAGCTGTTGCCATTACCCTGCAAAAGACAGATAAGCAACCTAAGGATGTTGAACTTCCGTTGCTAACAATTGATGAACAAAAGCTGCTGCAAGAAGTAACTAAGAACACACGAATCCGAGGAATCAGTAAGAGCTTGGACTTTGACAGCATGAATACTGCAAGGGAGAAGACCAGCAGGCTGACAAGGAGTTGCAGCCATTCATCAACAGTTAAAAGCAGGGAATCAACGTTTAATAGGATTTCGTCTAAGCTTCCATTGATTGATTTTGGTATTGACAAGGAGAGAGCGTTGGATGTAATTGACCGAGTGGACATGGTCAGATAGTTTGTACATACACCATATTCGTGCTGCAACCATTGAGGGCCAATTCATGGCTGCACTTGTTGTATCCCTGGCTTCATTAGAGAGTTCAGTTTTGGTGAAGCACTGTACAAAACACTTATGGCCCCAGGGTAGATTTATGGGAAAATAGGCTCTAGAAATATGATTGCATTGCCCACATGGGTTGAAGCAGAGTGGATTGTGTTTTCATAGTGAATAGGCAATGGGAAGATACTGTGCCTGTCCCCTTCTGCATTGCTGCATGGGCTGCTTTGGATTTGATATCGTCCTTGAACGCTGCCAAATCCGAAACCTATTTTTTATTTTTTTTGATAGAGATGTAGATGCTGGCCATTATAGATTGTGTAATATCTGAATAATATAGAATCATTGAATATGTATGTACAAGAGTTTGATGCCCTGTGTAAGTCTATGTTCGTTGTTTCGCACGAGCGGAGCATTTTGAGAGAAGGATAGCTGATTCATCGTGGAATAGAATATTTTACAATTTTAATGAATATGTTAGTTCATTTTAATATTTTTTTTTTCCCTCTTGACATACTCAACTATTGGAGAGTTTTCTATGACTTCAGTGAACATGGCTTGCAGTTTTGTTCAAGTCTAGGAAGGCAGGGCGCCGCTTGAGTTGTTTTGTGTCTTATTTATTTTGAACCAAAAAATAGAACAGTGTAAGCTTCATTTATGTTCTTCTGAAGACATGGAAAAACCTATTGATGTATGAGGGGGAAAATTTTTTACATCACTCATCATTAATTATGTGGCTTTGAATGGTTCTTTTTGGTGGGTATGATTCAACCATATCAATGTGTTTAATTATTTGAATAATTAAGTAATTTTAATTAATTAAAATCGAATATAAAGTGGATGACAAAATTGATTTCTTTTTCACCATGGGTGGTAAAATTGACTTCATTTCTAAATTATTGAATTATGGCTCTTTCTGTAGTAATGCATCAACTATCAAGAAATAACTCTGGCAAAAAAAATAATAATAAAGAAAAGCGGGTTCACATTATAATGAAGTGAGAAAAAAGTCAAATGGTGGATTTACAAACATCTAAATTCTATATGAACCTTTCGCAAAACTCATTTAGAAGTTGGAAATATTTTATGGATGTACATTTTGTTTTGAAACATTTCTGATAGGAACAGTATTTGAAGATGAGTGGGGTTGGAAATTTCGATCTCCACGATAACTACTTTTAACAGGACTTTTCTGACTGACCAAAAAAACAAAACAGATTTTTCTGACTGCCTGAAATTCTCAGAATTGAACCGGCAACGTTAAACTCAGAAGCGATCCCCATTCTAACCGCCCAACTTGAGCTTTTCGGCCGGATAAACTCCTTCTGTTCTACTTCTCCTTTGCGTCTTCTGAGATGGATATTTCTGAACCTTAGCTTTCGCAGTGTCACCGGATGATGTCTTAATTGATGCTGGATCTTTTTCTCTGCCGCTCCTCCTACAATACAATATGTTCAGCAAAAAATAAATCAAAGGTCTTCAAGAATCAGATCATCCTTAACGACCACAATAAGCTAGCTCAATACAAACCTAAAGTGCAAGAACATGACCAACATGCCAACCGCAGCAGTGCCACCCAAGACTGATTTTAACATTAGATTGTTTTGAGGTTTCCCTCTTGGTCTTTCTACACTTTCCTCTGTTTTCTGAGCCAAATTATCAGAAGCCTTCTCATCTTCTGGTGTTATTTCTTCCTACAAGACAAAAAAATCAAAAGAAATTTTCAACTTTTATATAACCTACGAGTTTACAGAAACATGCCTGAAATGGGACCAAATCTTACCGGAAGACGCGTCTCAATGGTATATTTTGAATGGCATGTGGGATCCATGTCGTGTTGATATTCTTGATCATCATCTTCGCATTCAAGCTTCGAGCATTCGTTTGGTAAGCAGGATCGTGTGTGAGATACATCCTCATCGGTTACCACATATAATACTCTCTCACCTCTGTCACCTGTGTCATTATCATTAGCGTCTTCCTCATTAGAGGGACACTTTTCATGGTAATCCACGCCTTCAACATTGGATAGAACAACCTGACAATCCTTGTTTGTCTGTTCACCATCAATGTCTAATTTCACTTCAACCTCCTCTTCGTTTGGCTCAGAGGGTTTGACTTCAGACGATTTATGTCTTCCACAAGGAGTATTTTCCTCACAGGATCCCACCTTTGGAAGAGATGAGGTAAAGCTTCTACGATCGTTGGGCGATATCAAAGCACATTTTCCTTTCTGATCCCATTTACAAAACTCAGACGACAGATAAGACTGAAATGACAGTAAATCCTCGGACTCGTGAACATTAGAATATAGAGAATTGTTGTCGCCCTCAAATTTCTCAACAGAGAGTAAATAATTAGCATTAGGAGCGATCTCATATGCCATTTTCCTATGTTCCATTGCTTCCTGCGATTTATATCCGATTATTTGGTTCCACTGATCCATCCTGTCATTGTGAATTTCAACAGACCCAAGGGTCTCCAAATTGTCCCGCGCATCAAATTTGCTACTCAAGTTGACTGGTTCCATTGACCAATTTCTCATAACTTCCATATTGTCACAGATATCAAGATATCCCCTATCATATTCAATACTCCTTGGGGTTGAGTTTGAACCATGAGAACTGGCACTGTGATGTACATTTGGTGTGTTATCTTCTTCAAGATTTGAGGTTGCCACTTGCTCCAAAGCATCTCTTCCTCCAAACAAGCTTTGATCAGAATAATCGAAGCCCATAAAGCCACTTTCTTGAACATGTTTAACTCTCGTATCTAAATGTGAATTGTCACGAGGAGATGATGACCAAGCAACACCACAATCATGTTCTTTGTTCTCCGAGCAAGGATGCAATGATTCCTCTGAACTTAAAAGTTCAAACTCAGCCTCAGATCGAAGTTCTGCATGATTTATTTCTGTGGCATCATACTCTTCCAAATATGTCTCATGGTCCGTGGGGGAGGCAGCGAGAGAGTAACCCTACAAAAACACCATGGTTAAGAATTAAGAATAACTAAATATGTAT
Organism: Neltuma alba; assembly: GCF_004799145.2. NCBI lineage: Eukaryota > Viridiplantae > Streptophyta > Magnoliopsida > Fabales > Fabaceae > Neltuma > Neltuma alba. Next base: position 33,209 of record NW_021633199.1, read on the forward strand.
GATAAATGTAGATGGCTATTCATTAAGCAAGGACACACCTGCCTGTGTTTTGCTTCTGCCTGCTTCCGCATGTAATAAGTAGGAGAATCTGCAAGGCTACTCTGAGACGACTCTAAGTTTCTACGAAGGCATCCAACTATATTCTTAGGCATAGTTATTGTGCACGAGACAACGTCAAAATCTGGAACCTGTCACCACTCTCCTTAAGTTTAGCACGAATGAGACAATTACGATAGTAAGCTGTAAGATCAAGTAGATTTGATTACATGGATAGGTATGAACAATTGCCTTACATTTACATTCTTCGACCTTGCCTTTTTTGAGAATGAGCGTATACACATACAAACTTTTCGAGTATTTCTTTTCTCTACAACATCTGACGGAGAGAAGAGGTCTATGCCAGTCAATCCCAAGATTTTGCATATCTACATATTATAAAATGTTACACCTCAGATATCTGTTTGCATTAAGAATCAAGAAATTAAAACACAAATAAGCAAAAGAAGACTTAGACGCTCGTCTACCCATATGCTCATGCTTAAAAATGCAGATGAGCCGCTCAGGCCACATGCTTCACATCAGAAATGCCAGCACCACTGTCCGTGCAATCAACCTTCTATAGACTCAAAAGAAATAACAAGAAAAATTGCTAATTTGGGACTAATGATAATGCACTGTTATTTACATTTATGTTGAATTTTTTTTTTCCTATCAACTATATATAAGTTGTTTCCATTATTATTATTATTAGCAGGCTGGCAGGTTTTCCGCTGTAAGGTGTTACTGATTTCCATGTAATTCTCCGTACAACAACAATATATTTTCTTGTAAGAAAATTTATCAGAAAAAGGAACTTACCTTCAGAAATGAATCAACATTAGAATAAGGCCTATATCTGCCACTGTTCTCCTTGGAAGCAAAAGGCAGATGCTGGAACGCTTTTATGTGCCTTAAATCCGTATGCTTTGCCAGCAGCAATCTCCACACGACTTTTGAAACTTGAAACCTACAAACCAATGAAACTAGTTAGGAAGCACATCAAATGCCAATATGACAGTTTCCTGCTCAAACTCCTCTTGGGTTTTAATCCTCACAAACACAAGACGGCGAAATGACAATTATTAGTGGGCAACATACAGCAATTCTCCATCAGCAAGAACTTCAGATATAACGAGATTCTCATCTAATCTTATTTGCAACACTTCTCCGAGCCAAATTCTTGTTTGAGTCTGCAAAAGAATTGGAAAACGAAATGGTAGTGATGAGATATTGATCTTAGCTAATAAAAATAAATGTCAGCCATTAGTAGACATCGAAGAAAAGTGCGGATAATTGATGAACCTGGAGAAAGGCATCCTCGAGCTCCCGAAAACTGGACTCCGATGATGATGATGACGGTGGAGGTGATGGTGAAGAAGGTTGGAGGAGCTGAGAGGATTGAGATCTGTGATGGGAATAATCATCACAACCCATTACGGCGGCGCTTCTCAGAAGAAGAGAGGGCGCCGATAGGAATGGATTGGATGAAGAGAGTGGAGGGAGTAAATAAGACACACTGTAAAGGAATGTAATGAAAGAAGCGGGACAGGCGAGGCTAGTATGAGTCTGTGAGATATAGTATATTTGTTGTTATTCTCAGGCTTGGATGCTGAGAGAGATGGAAAGTTAAAAGGTGAAGCTCACAAAAGACATTGCCATGATTCTGCGCCTTTTTTGTTGCCTGTTTTTCTATATCATTCAAGGCACTACCACCCCATCTCCTTGTTCCATTCGGTGGATGGGTCAACTTTATACTCAATGTTAAATAATTATTATCAAAGCCGGGCTCGTCAGAGGAGGGAGAAGGTTCGCATGTTTCCTCCTTGGACCAATAAAAATTAGTCATGTTAATTACACGTGTCCAGTCTTTTATTAACATTCATCATGAATACGCATCTTGTTCTTAAATTTTTAAATACTGAATCAAAAGATCGACAATTTTTTTAAAAACAGATACCGCTGCTTTCTTTGACTTTTTTAACCACAATGCAGCCCCCAGCGGAATGGCGCGTCGTTAATTTTAAGTTTATTGGTCAAAGAAATTTAAGACGGCCCCACACATGAATATATTGGGGATGAGTTTGGGAAATATTGAACAAAATAAACTTTGTTTAGAGAAGACGTGCCCAGAGGAGACTAGATTAGCCTTAAGATGGGGCCAATCAAGGCCATCTCTGTTCCGTAATTGCGAGGCAGTTTGTTTTCTATTACTTCCTCCTGTTATTAATATAAAATTCTGTTTGATTTTTATTTTGATCCTCAATATAAAACTTCAATTCACTTTGCATTTCATATTTATACATTTTTTTCCAAAGTAACCCTTCTAACAATGATAGTTTTAGTCAATGCACTTGATTAGCAAGGATATTTTAGAAAAGCTAACACCTATTTAGACAAATAACTAACTCAACTTACTTCTTTAATCCCCTCAAATTAGTCAACTAACTCTTATAATTAGGACCGGATGTAGTATTATTATTATTATTATGGCACTAGTATTATTGAGCCTTTTCCTTAGAAAGAGGAACCAAAACAAAAGAAATAAAGAAGCAGTCGTTGTCGTTTGAAAGAAGTGTCTTTGATTTCACTTCAAAATTGAGTAGGTTTGGGGACGTGTACCATGATGTAAGATTTATAAACAAATGGCCACGCTCAGACTTTGAGTGCCACTTACTGATGTCTCACTGGCGGTTGTGAAATTTGAAGATGTTAACGTCTTGAGAAGTTTAAGGAAAAGCAAATTTAGAAGGGGGGGAAAAAAAGAAAAAGGGAGAATAGAGGGACGGTATTCCCCAGAGTGGGACATTTTTTCATGGTAACCATAGTAGCAACGTGGAAACCAGGCATGTTCACATGCCTCAGCTTCCCAACGCCATACAACTTTTCATCAATGATCCATGACGTGTTCCTTTATTCTCTCCACTTTTTTCTTAGGCAAAAGCCTTGTTTTTCACTTTGACTCTAAACAGGAATTCGTTTTTGGTCTTATAATTTTGTACAGTGTTAAATTTTGATTGTTAATAAGATATTCACAAATATGCTAATATATTAATTTTTTTTTAAAATAATAATGATTAGGACAAAAATCATTATTCGAGACTGGCTGTTATGATGAAAGAATTGACCTCATACTTATCAAGGAGCGAGATTAAAATTTAATATAAAGTTAGATTATGAAAAGAGTATTTTTATTAATTTGTTGAAATGAAAATGATTCTCTTAATAAATAGGCCAAGCCCGGTATTTTTAAGCCCAAAGATGCTTTTTTTGGGTATTACCTGGAGGTCTAGAGGGGTTGGACCACAACTTATCTATAAATAATATAGGTCAAACCCAACCCATTAGGCCAAGATTTCCGAGAGCTTCTCATTATATATTGAAATTAAATAAAATTAAACAGTTAAGCGGAAAGAATCAATCAATGTTCTAGGTATCACCCCCTTCAAATTTAAATTCATTATGGAATATGAAAATGCGGACAAATTTACGTGCCGGCAGAAAAAAAGTAATAAATTTACAGTGCCATAGTAATGGCGTCCAAAAAGTAAGGAGACAGGTATGGAAATTAAAATTGAAAACTTTTGATCTGTTTCCTGCAGGAGGGAGTCACCGAACGACCGCACCGGAGCGAGGAAAGGGACAAGGCATCTTCAGAATGGATATAGATATAATACAAGTATTTAATGAATTTTTATAAATATAATAATGCAACAAAAAACCAAACAAATAAAACTAGACTGTGCCATATCATCTGAACTGCCCAACGCTAAATGGAGCTGTGAACTGCCAAAAAAATTGAGACTTGATTGAGAAGATGCTTCATCAAAAATTCTTATCTGTACCATGTTGCTGTTAGTTTAGCGTGGCCTCTAAATTACATACAAGGGCGAAAGAGCTGAGAAATTAGGAAGGTGAAGTTGGATCAAGATCAGTATCATTTGGAATTTGGCCAAATACGTCAGGGCAAGATTCCCAGATGCCCTTGTCCCTGGCCTCCCAGTACCCGCCAGCATAACGGTAGATGCCGTCTTTGTCCTTTACAAACCACCTTGGTTTCCAACCCTTTTCTTGCATCCTTCTTGCCTGTTAATTTAACTCACTCTTGCATTAAAAACTGCATAAAAACACCCCGAAAAAAAAAAGAAGAAGTGAATTTCATATGCCCATATCATACCTGTCGCTGTCTCGTCTCCAGCCGCAACTTCTCAGTATTGGCCATTTCATACTCTCCATCCTCCAAAAACCTTTGATCGGGTCTCAGCCTCGAATCTGTGGGCGGCAACTTCCCCTGTTTGACAATTTTAATGTCACAAACTCTTGACACAACCACAGAGGACAATGCTTCCCATGTTTGCGAAAGCATTCAAGAAAAGCACTTGCCTTGAGTCCGGGTGTGATTTCGTTTAGTGCAATAGCAAATTCGGTAAGATTGTATCTTGTAGTGTGCAGGGGTGGTTCATTCCGCTTCCACAGCAGACATGATTTAGACGACCCACTGGATTTTTTCCTTTTAGAATTGTCATTAATTATACAGTGCATGCTCTCGTCCCATTTCCCGTATATAGTTGCTATTGTTTTACCATTCTTATCTTCCACCACGCCTTGCACCTGCACCACAATTTATATTACGCCGCATGATCAAGTACTCAGTAGATCAATTGTTCTTTGCCAAGATAATTCCAAATGTAACAATATCTTCCATCAAATTTATAGGATTTATTCAAGTCGATAGCTACATGAGGAAAAGAAAAGGAAGTCCAAACTGCTACAAAGTAAAGCGCATGAGGAAGAGTGAAATATAACAGCACATGAAGCTGTTTTAACTTAAACGCAGTTAAAGTCAGAAAGGCCCAGGTAACACATTTCTAAGAAAATCCAACACAATTTAAATTTCCTTGATTCCCCACATCCAAAAGCAAGAAAATAGAAACTAGGAGTATTAGAAGGGGTACCTGGTGAGGGTTTCGATCCATTATTGACTGCTCCTTAAATTTAAGCTTGCAAGAATACTCACGATTCCCTTCTATGCGCATTGTCCCATAATGATCACAGTACAGTTTTCCTAAAATCAGATTGTAAATGGATGTTGTTACCTGATGATAGAATATTAGACAATCAGAAGCCAGATCTTAGAAGATATAGGTAATTAATGCAACTATTGCTAGACAATTATTTAAATCGTACGAAAATTAGGTTCGAGTAGTCAGTAGATGTTCATAAAAAGAGATGCACAAGTAAATCCTATTATGACAATACCTTGCTCCACCGAAAGACTTCCCCGTCATCAAACTCGATGGTCAGTAAACCGACAGGATCAAGCTGAATTGAACGACCCCGGAATTTACTTTTTAGATTGCCGTCACCCCAAAATTTCCAGCCAGTTCCCTCACAATGGCATGCGACAACCATGGGATGGTGACTGACCTATCTCAATGGTATCATATTCAAAGAGAAAATTGGTTCAATCTTTTCATTTTCGTTGATATTTTTCTTTTTGAGGAGTAAATGCCAAGTTTCTGCACTACGTACTATACCTTCTCAGAGATAAAGCGAAAGCCTTTATCTGGGAAATCTGCCTCATACGTCTCACCCAACAGTGGATTAAATGGTTTGCAACTCCTCCCAAGAGTGCTAGAATACCCTGAAACTGCAAATGCAGCCACATCTAGCACCCTCATAAGACTGTTACCCTGTGTATCAATACAATGGATTGATGTCGCAGTCAAAAATATTGCACTAACATTTGGAACTTTGGGCTTTAACAATTGCCTTTGTGAACAATCCCATATAACTAACTCTAATTCGAGAATGGAAACTAACCTTTTGACCCCATTCAAATGCTCGGTCTAGAAGGTAAGAATACTCGAGGTCTTCACAGCATTTCTGTAATGAGGACAGAGGCTCATTGAAGTAGACTGGGAGGCAAACGCTAGTGAGATCCTTCCCAATATTATCTTTAATTATTGACCAGAGGCTGGCTGCCTTCTCTTTCTCAACGGGATCGGGCAATTTCTTTCGTCGCATCACCTGGGGATAATTGGATCTCGCAAATCCAGTGAGCGAATTTGCATCACGTTCGTCAGTAGAAGTCTCCTCACAATCAGAATCAGAATCTTTTTCTCTGGAAGAAGTTAACGAAAGAATATCACTTGTATCAAAGAATGCATCATTGTCATCGTCAGACTGATCGTGCCGGTCTTGATCGTCAGAAGAACCACTCGGGCTTCCATCTGTGTATAATATCACAAGAGTGAAATGATTAGAGGGATGGGTAACAAAGAATGTATCGAACATATTATATTCTCCTTTTCCAACTCTTCCTCTGTTTAGTCCGTTTCTTCAGGCGCAGGAGTGGTCTATTTTCCTTTTGCAAAAAGAATTGTGAAAAGAATGTAGTTATAGCTGTTCTAATTGATAAAGTTACATGGAAGCTGCTACAAGTCGCCATAGCTGGTATTGACATTGGAAAAGATGTCATGCTATTAACATCATTCAAAAGTTTGTTCCTGGAGCTATCTTTAACGAGAAAGAGTGTGTGTTGTGCTTCCCTTGTAATAAAAAAGAGGGGGAAGAAAGAAAAAAACTCTACGTCTCTGTGATATTATATAGGGGTAGAAGCTTGATCATCCATGGGGTCATGAAACTGAACCGGGCCTCTTATTTCTTGAAATCTTTTCAGGATCAGCCCAAAGGACTCATTAGTACTGTAGGAGTAAGCCACCCCTGGCCTTCACAGATGGGAAACCCAGATATATAGTACTAATTAATTCAAGCAGGTGGTAGCGATGCCACCCATCAGAAACCTATGTAGGGTGTGTTTGCTGTACTGCCACAAGTGAAGCAACATTAGTTAGGAAGAGCAAAACGTACCGCTAAACTTTTCACGCTTTAATGTGAGAGAATCTCCAACATCGACCTTTGACTGCCTTTGGGTTTCGTTAATGAGTGTGTTTTCCAAGTCAACCTTTTCTGTCTAAAAAATGCAATCCGCTCACCAATCATAAAAAAGAATAATTAAGCTATTCATTTACCTTGATGTACAAAGAAATAAAA
>NW_021633200.1:0-28995 GCF_004799145.2 Neltuma alba
TAAGTATAAAAGGTAGCATTGAACTTATAATTTGATTGTTGATCTTGCTTGCTTAATGGGTTTATGTTGATTGCTTCAATTGGTGAAGTGTTGTGGCAATTTTGATCTTATGACACTTGAAATGCTTTGGCCAAATGTATAATGTTATGCTAATGTGAGTATGTACTTGTTTCTTTCCTTAGCATAATACATGACATGATTTTATGTGACTTGAGGATGTCTTGAAGTTCTATAACACATCACATTATGCATTACTTGATTAACATGATAATTATAGTTCACTGCTACTAAGATTTCTATGAAATCTCATTTCCTCCTTTGTTAAATTATGCATTAATAGGAAGTGGATCAAATATGGATAAGGGGAAGGAGTTGGTATTCAGCTAAGGAGGCCAAGTGACATTTATGACATTGTATAAAGTTTATGTTGTATTTTGTTGACATTTGGTATAATTTGTAAGGAGTTATGGATATGATATACTTTGGAACTATGTAATTTATAATATTGAATTGTGGTTTATAATCATGGTTTGGTGTGCCTGAATGGATGGTATATAGAAAAGAGAAAAGAGAATTTAAAAAAATTGGTTTAGGGGATAAAAAGCCCTAAAAAGGAGCAGATTTGTTACACATAAAACAATAAACAAATAAATGATTTTGGACTTAAACTTGGTAGAGTTATAGATCTCATTTTTAACTTTAAACCAAGTCGTAGATCACTAAATGTGGAGTTTTGTGCTAGGAGATATGCCCTTCCAAACTTAGACTAAAATACTAAAAAATTGGAAAATAACCAAATAAGCAGTGCAAATTTGTGAATTTTCTGGCTCCGTTTCATGATGATATGGTTTCAATGAGTATGAATGCATAAGCTTCATATAGAAATTAGAACCACTTCCTTTTGATTTTTCTACATTTAGTTGTGAATTTTCAAAGTTGGCAAAAAATTTTGTGAATAGTAACCCGAAATAAAAATTTCAAATTGAAAATTTTCTCATACTTAAGGTTTATATAATGATCAAAAAGGGTTCCATTGTTGTATAATGGGGTATTAAAGGAGGTGTGACAAAGAACATTCTATACCATATTGTAAATCAATCATTTCATAGCATCACAAGCAAGCAACACATACACATTAAGTAAGAAAGAAAAACAATCAATTCAGTTTCTTGAAGTTTTAATATTTTCCTTGGTTCTTCTCCACAAGACCTATCAATTCAAGCTTAATCACAAGCCACATTAACAACTATTGAAACTTGATGATCTTATGTCGTTTAAAGCCAAGTTTAATACTCTAAGAATGTAGCAAAGTAGCTTCCAATAAGAGATCTATCTCAAGGAACTCAAGAGTCCAATAGTGTTATTAAGTGATTAAGTCACAATTTAGGGAAGAAATTAGGTGAATGCATTGGCAACTGAGATGAAATCATTTCTAAGACTATAATCAAATACTACTAAAATCAAAATTCAGAAAAGAGAATGTTTTGAGATTGGAAATCAATGAGATGAACGATTCCTAGGAGGTATAACTTTGCCTTCACTGCCTTTCTTGCATCAATCAGAATTTAAGAGCTTTAATTGAATTAATTTTTGATGAGGTGAGATTGATTAAATGGAGATTCAGCTACTTCCAAAAGAAATATTAACCAATACTTCTCAAGAATTCAATCACAATGTATAAATCCATAACTAGACCTAGCTAAAGAATCATACATCATTACTCTAAATCAAGAAGATAACTGAAGTTACAATTAACCAAATCTCAACTCACAGAAATGGATAGAGAGGAGTCTGAATCCAGAAACAAATATTGACAACACAATCAAAATATTACCGAAGTTAAACACCTATGAACTCTAAACTCTTCCCTGTTTAACCATGGCTCAGGCTCCATTATAACTCCTAGAAATCCTTGAAGCTTAGCTGGACATGGAGGATGAAAGACTCAAGCTGGAGGATAGGAACTTCATTGCAGCAATGGTGATGGTTGGGAAATGGAGGATGTGGACGGAGCAATCCAGAAAGACCGAAAAATACAGAGAGATGAAGATGGAAACTTAAAAACTGAATTTGAAAACTCAACCCCCCTTAAATGCTTTTCTCCCTTGTAATTAACACCTCCCAACTAAAAATCAGTTCAGGATCTGCGTGCTAACCAAAATGGAGCTCCAAGATCCGATTCCATTCCCTCCCAGATTTTGTCACGCGCCTTCTGGTTCAACACTCAGCGCCTATGATCATCCGCCACGGCTCGCATCCAAAACTGCGTCGTTTAGATTAGTGACTCTAAGCTGCCTGTTGAGCCAAATCTGGCATGGCGCTTCTTTAAATTCGTCGCAGCAGTTTTCACAGAGAGTCTTGCCACTTTTGCATACTAAGTCCCTGAGTGTTTGTTTCTTTGATTTCTGGATTTGAATTCTCATGAAATTACAAAACACTCCTTCCAAGCAATTAGTAGTATTTCATCACTATTAAATCTAAAATTAAACATATAATACCATGAAAATCATGCTAGAATCAATGAAATATAGAGAGATATCAAATTCCCCCATACTAGCACTTTGCACTCTGGGCAAAGAATCACCAATTCACTTCCCAGAACACATGCCAATCCAAGTGCAATCAGAATCAAAATCCATACACTAGTTGTATTATTTGTTGAGCAAGCCAACCCATAAAACTTTCAATTAATGGCAGGAGAATTAATGCTAAACATAGCTCAATCATTACAAGTGAAATGAGAGACTCTCAAATTAAAGTGTTTCTCTCTAATTACCGGTGGTTAAATTTTCTCTCCTCTCTACTAGTCTATGTCCTATCATAGGCTTGTCAAAATTCTCGACATCTCCACCACTGTACCATATGAGTTCAATGCATCAGGAGGTCTTTCTTAAGGTTGTAATGTTGGAAAAGGCTAAGATGGAATGAATGAACTAACAAGTGAAATGCATGAGTAGCAAAATGTCAACTCAGAGTAAGCTAAAGTATAATCTTGAAAAGACACCAATGTGCAGATTTAAACTTTTGGAACAAAAATCCTTGCTCTTCAAACCACCATGGAATGCCTTATTTCAAATTATTATTTTTTTTATCATGACTTATTTTCTTCTTCTTCTCTCCCTTTTTTCTTTTTTTTTTCTTTTTTATTTTTATATATTTCTTCTCATTGCCTTTTTCCACTTTTTTTTATTGGCACCCAAACCCAAGAAGACAAAGATATAGACATTCATGATACACTTTTCAAAGTGAAAAACCAAATACAACTCATGCAAAACACTTGCTACAAAACAATGAATGAAATGAAAGTAAAGGCTCAAAGAGGTGAACAAAGGTTAAACGTGAAAGGGTTTGTGTTTAGGTCAGAATGGGTTTAGAATAAAATGCCTCTATTATATGCATCTTGGTCATATCAAAATGCAGTCTCAATGAAGAATTAGGACAAGTTCTAGAGGATCATAGGACTAGAGAGTATGCACACAAATTCAGAACATATAGGCTCAAATTTCTTCCATGTGGGTTTTCTCTTATCCACTTACTTTAATTGAATCATATCTAGTCACTAACTTAATTTGCACCAAAATCAGTCCCATGTTAAAGGTTTGTAACAAGAATAATATCAACTAGGCATAGATGTTGATATGATTGCAAAATGGATTTCCAACTTGCAAGAATACATCAAGGGTTATGAATTGATTCTTAGAAAGGTTTTTGAACAAACAAAGTGTAAGGTGAGCAAATCCAATTGTCTCTCCTTAAAAAGATTCTAAACCAGCATAATACAATTACTCAGTGACACTTCAGCATCAAAAAGGAGGTGTTCACCTTCATTCAAGAACAAGCACTGTAGCGCCTTTCAAAATAGGCCGTGGCGGTTTTTACAAAACTGAACTTCCATCAGGTACTACGGTAGATTACTCAAAGGGCCGCGGCGCTTTTCACAAAACCAAATGTTCCAACAAAAATTATCATTCAAATCCTAACAAATGCAGCTTTAAATCACAGGAACATGCAATGCATTATTAAGAACCAAACACCTTTGAATTAAATCACATGTTGAGTTGCAAAACATAACCCAACTACTTCAATCACAACTCAAATATCAATACAATCACCATCTAACTAAGCCATCAGCAATACTTATCTCCCCCATTCTTATACAAAGTATTCTCCTCAGTACAAAACCAATGAGCTGTGCAAACAAGGAAAAACCAACTAAAAGAAAACAAACAAACAAAGATTTACCTAAGCTAACAGAAAAGGGTTTACCCTACACTTATTCTCTTAACAAGTTCAAATATGTAGATAAAAGCACATGAGATAAGGTGGAAGAAACAACCTGTAGCCTCATGGGGGATGGAAGTGCTCATGATACAACTTGAATAAGTGACCATTAACTTTCAGACTTTGGCCACTTTTTTCATCTGTTAATTCAACCATTCCAAAGGGGTATACTTTGGTGACTAGATAAGGCCCATCCCACTTGGTTTTCAATTTTCCATGTTTAAACTTGAACATAGCCTTGAATAACAGAACCTTATCACCCACATGAAATTGTTTTCTCAGAATTCCCATGTCATGAATGATTGTACTCTTCTCCTTGTAGGTTCTAGAGCTCTCATATGCCTCTATTCGAATTTCTTCTAGCTCTTGCAGTTGCAATTTCCTCTCCATTATAGCAACTTCAAAATCCAAATTACATGCTTTAATTGCCCAATAGGCCTTGTGCTCTAGTTCAACTAAGAGATGGCAAGCTTTTCCATAAACTACCCTATAGGGTGACATTCCTATAGGTGTCTTGTATGCAGTCCTGTAGGCCCATAGAGCTTCTTCCAATTTAATGCTCCAGTCCCTTCTTGATGGTTTAACCATCTTCTCTAAAATCTGTTTAATTTCTCTATTGGAAACCTCTGTTTGACCATTAGTCTAGGGGTGATAAGCTGTGCACATCTTGTGAGTAACTCCAAACTTAGAGAACAATCCATTCAAGAGCTTATTGCAAAAGTGAGTCCCACGGTCACTTATCATGGCCTTAGGGATTCCAAATCTTGTGAAGATATGTGACTTTATGAATTTTGAAACTGTGACTGCATCATCTTTCTTTGTGGGGATAGCTTCGATCCATCTTGAAACATAATCCACAGCCAAGAGAATATAATGATTTCTAGAGGATGGTGGGAATGGACCCATGAAATCTATACCCCATACATCAAAGATTTCACAAAAGAGAATAGGATATTGAGGCATCTCATTCCTCTTAGTTTTCTTAGCATCCTCATAAGCATCCTTAAAGAGGGTGGGCCAATAAAATCCAAATTCTAAAATCTTCCTTGAAGTTTTCTAAGCACTAAAATGGCCTCCACAAGCATGAGAATGGCACGCCACCAAGATACCTTGAATTTCTTCATTTAGAACATAACACCTAATCAATTGGTCATTACACATCCTCCATAAGTGAGGGGGTTCCCAAATGTAATACATGGCTTCACTTTTGAGCTTCTGAGTCTGAAAATGAGACAATGTAGCAGGGATTAAACCAATAGCTAGAAAATTGACCATGTTAGCAAACCATGGGTCATGAGAAGCTATAAAACAAAGAATAGCAGTTGGAAGTTCATCACAAATCAGATTATAGGGTTAGAAACTCCCTTAGTTCCGGTTGGTAATCGACTCAAATGGTCTGTAACATGGTTTTCAGCTCCACTTCAGTCTTTGATCTCTATGTCAAACTCTTGGAGAAGCAAAACCCATCTTAAAAGTCTAGGCTTAGTGTGTGGCTTGCTAAACAAAAACTTGACAGCAGCATGGTCAATAAAGACAACCACTTTTGATGCAAGAAGGTAAGGTCTAAATTTGTCTAAAGCAAATACAATAGCATAAAGTTCCTTTTCAATGGTTATGTAATTAATTTGTGCATTGTCAAGGGTTTTGGATGCATATGTAATGACTTGAGACAACTTATTTACTTTCTGACCTAACATAGCACTAATGGAAGCATGAGATACATCACAAGCAAGTTCAAAATCTAGTTTCCAATCAGGTGCAGAAAGTATAGGTGGAGAAACAAGCATGCTCTTTAATGAATCAAAAGCCTTTTTGCAAGCATCATCAAAAACAAATGCCACATCCTTTTGCATGAGCCTAGAAAGACGGTTTGCTATTTTGCTAAAATCTTTCACAAATCTTTGATAGAAACCAACATGTCCAAGGAATGATCTAAGTTCCTTCAAGTTAGTTGGATAGGGCAAAGAAGCAATAACTTCAATTTTAGCTTTGTCTACTTCAATTCCTTTCCTAGAGACTCGATGACCCAAGACAATTCCATTGTCAACCATAAAATGGCATTTTTTAAAATTCAGAATCAAATTCCTATCAATGAACCTAGACAAAACCCTATCTAGACTTTCTAAACAATCATCAAATGTGTCACCATACACAGTAAAATCATCCATAAGCACTTCCATAGATGAGCCTAGAAATTCACTAAAAATAGACATGATAGCCCTTTGAAAAGTACCCGTGGCATTGCATAGTCCAAAAGGCATCCTCCTGTAGGCAAATGTCCCAAATAGACAGGTGAATGTGGTCTTGTCTTGGTCTTCCGAAGCAATAGGAATCTGGAAATACCATGAAAAACCATCTAGAAAGCAGTAATTAGTTCTTCCAGCTAATCTTTCAAGCATTTGATCAATAAAAGGTGGAGGAAAGTTATCTTTACATGTAGCATCATTCAATTTCCTGTAATCAATGCATACCCTCCATGGGTTTTGGACCCTTGTTGGAACTAACTTATTCTTTTCATTTTTAACAACAGTAATACCACTTTTCTTAGGAACTACTTGCACAGGGCTAACCCACTCACTATCTGAAATTGGATATATAATTCCAGCACTTAAAAGTTTATTCACTTCCTTTTTCACAACATCTAAGATGAGTGGATTAAGCCTACGCTGTGGTTGTCTCACTGGTTTTGCTTCCTCATGAAGTAAAATTTTATGTGTACAAATGGAGGGGGTAATACCAGGAATATCAGCCATAGACCAACCTATTGCTTTCTTATTTCTTTTCAAAAAAGTGAGCAATTTCTTCTCCTCAATATCAAATAAGGAGCTAGCTATGATAACAGGCAATTTATCATTTTCAGCTAGATATGCATATTTCAAATGAGAAGGCAAGGGTTTAAGTTCCAACTCTGGTGGTTTAGTGACAGAAGGTACTAATTCCTTAAGCTCTAAAATAGCTAGACATGCTGAAGATATGTGTGGGGAATAGGCATGATTACAAGATGAATCAAATGATATATGCCTCTCAGGAATGGCATTAATTCCAAGAGAAATAAGGTCCGAAAACTCCCTATCTCAAATTGTAGAGTCGAGCATATCCTTTCCCCTTATTGATGTGAAAGAATCAGCTACTTGTTGTTCCTCACCTTGACTTTTCTTTCTTTAGTCCACCTGTGCAGAAAGGCTTGAAAAGAAATTAGCAAGATATCGTATAGTGTGTAAAGAATTGGCACAATTAAAATGAAGTGGAATAGAAGTAAGCATAGATTCTGGAGCAAAAGCTATGTTCTCTTCCCTTTCCTTGTTCAATATACCTTGAGCCAGCTTCTTCACTTCTGCAAAATTAGACACAAAATCCTTTCCAAGGTCTTGGCTTGATACATGAGAAAATACCTCATTATTAATAGAAGATAGATCAAAAGAAAAAAAAAGACAAAGTGGAAAGTGAGCTATCAACTGTTAAAGAGTCAATACTCACATGTCATCATTATCATCCAAAACTGAATCAAGGCAGAAAAGAGAATTGACATCAAGAAAAGAAAAACCAATATCCAAAGTTTCTTCCTCGTTCAATTTATGCAAAGAGCATTCATATTCTTCCACAGCCTTATCAATCAAACAATCAATAGCATTGACACCCAAAAGTGAATAATCTTCAAAGGGATGTTTCATTGCTTCATAAACATCAAATTGAATTTTCTTATCCCCTACTTCCATGGTTATGTATCCATCTTTCAAGCTTACTATTGTATTAGCAGTCCTAAGAAATGGTCTACCCAAAATAAGTGTTTCTTGAACATGGGGTGGGGTATCCATATCCAAAACATAAAAATCTGCAGGGATAACCAAGTCCTTGACTTTCACTAAGATATCTTCCAACAACCCTTTTGGCTTCCTAATAGTCCTATCAGCAAGTTGTATTAACATGCTAGTGCTCTTAATAGTTTGAATGCCTAAAGATGTGTATAAAGAAAGAGGCATCACATTAATTGCAGCTCCTAAGTCCAAAAGAGCATTGGCAATATTTAATAGACCAACAGTGCAAGGTATTGTGAAAGATCCAGGATCAGCACACTTAATGGGTAGTTGAGGTTTAAAAATGGTAGAAACATTAGAGCCCAATTGCACTTTCTCATTAGGTTTACATTTCTTCCTGTTAGTGCACAATTTTTTTAGAAACCTCATGTATTTAGGTGCTCCTTTCAAGAAATCAAGTAAAGGAACTTTCACAGCAAGTTTACCAAACAAATTCATAGCATCCTTCTCAAGTTGATCATTAGATTGATATGAGGGGACGCACGAATGGATCGGCTAGAATCAAGTAATGAACTGATGGTTGATCTAGGTAGGACCTTAAGAGAACCTGTCTCTTACAACCCTAGCCATGAAAGACACCACAAGGTTGATCAATCCCTTGATACTGTCGAGTATTCTCACGAGAATACAAGGATGCAAGCAAAGCTCACACAGAGAGAAATAAACTAGTTCTCATTCATCTAAGTCTGCCTTCAATTACAAAAATGTAGCCTATATATAAGCAACAATAGAAAACTCTAGAATCAGCATCCTAAGACATAAATGCCAGGGATTATTTGATTATGGGAGGCACCATTTATTACATAGAAATAAAAGGAAATAACTTAAACTTCAAGAACAAGTCTGCTATTTAAAAATAGGAAAGTAGATCAAAACATGATCTTCTAGAACACTCCTTGACCTAAAAAACAAATTTAAATCATAATCAATTCATAATGATGCCTTCTTGATCCTTCTTGAAGATTCTTGGATGTCACTTATGATCCTTGTCCAAGGCACATGCTTGTCACATGGTATTTCAAGTGAATTCTTCAATCTAAACCCCACATAGGCCTTGTACATCATCTTGTTGGGCTTCTAGCAATGTGATCACCATTTTTAGACTCCTTTTAGGCTCATTAAAATGTGCTTCTTCCAAATAAATAGGCCCCAGCTCTTTTAGCTTTATTATTAGACAATTTAGGGCCTCCTTCATAGCTTTGGTCCTTGCTCTTGTCATTGGGCCTCCAATGCCTTGTAATGGATCTTTTGGAATGTTGGACTTCTTTGTTTGGGCTCCTTGCCCGTGCTCTTGATCACACCATGCTTCTCCATCATTACAATTTTCTAGATACTATAAATGAATTAGGAAATGGTAAATCAGAAATTTTTACCTCCTTCTCTTTCTGCTCAATAATTTGAGAAGTATGTGTTGGATTCTTGTTGCTTATGACTCCTATGTTCTCCTTTTGCACCTGGGAAGATTTAGCTTCTTCCTTATCTCCAAAATGTGTATGAGAAGTTTTCTTTTGCTATAAGAGTGTCCTCTCTTTTCCACTTTTAGATTGCACAGTAGGTGTAGAATCTTCTTTTGAACTAGAATCTGATTGCTTGTGACAGCATTCTTTTGTAAATCTTACTTTCTTCTCACTAGCCCCTATTTACTTCCTACTCCTTAAGGATATTGCATTCAGAGACTTTGGATTCACCATAGTGTTGGAGGGTAAATTCCCTCTAATTTTAACTTGCACCTCACTCAATGAGTTAGCTAGTTGAGTGACATAGCCAGAAAGATTGTTTATTTTATTTTCCCATTGTTCAAACTTGCTATCAAACTTACTTTCCATGGCAACAACAAGTTTGGAATTAGAAGAAACTGCAGTGCTTTCAATCCTTACACCTAAATCACTCATTCCTTCTTTCATAGCTTTAACCAACTCAGCAATACCATCGTTTGAAGAAGGAGTGTTCTGAATAGGAACTATGACTCTTGAATTTGACTCGAAAGGTGGCCTTTGATTCTGAAATTTCTGTTGTGAAGTTAATTGCCTATCATCATTGGGGTGATCACTCCAACCCTCATTATAAGTTGAGGAATATGGGTTCCTCTATGAGTATTGTTCTTGTCTGCCTTGGTACCTAGCAGAAACTTCTTCATAGTTACTTGGGCAATCATCACTCATATGCATGGTTGAGGCACAATGTTCACATGATGGTCCAACTAATGCTTGTGAGTAGTTGACAGCACTATAATTCTTCGCATTTCATTGTTTCTCTAAATTTTCCACTCTTTTATCTATCTTTTCGATGATTGTAATAATCTCTCCAGCAAACTATCTTGTAAAGGGTTTGCAAAAGACACTTGCCCTCTTTGAGATTCTCTTATGTAGTACTGTTGATTGTTGTTGGCCATCCTTTCTAATAGACTCCAGGCATTATTAGGAGTGAGCTCTAGGATTGATCTATGTGCAACAACATCAATAGTCTCCTTATAAGACACTAATAATCCTTCATAAAAGTATTGTACTAAGTTTAATTGTGAACATTGGTGGTTGGGGCACTTGCTCAACAAAGCTAAAAACCTAGTCCAATAGTCATAGAGAGACTCTTGGTCTTGCTGAAATACTCCATAGATTTCCTTCCTAAATCTTGAAGTTCTTGAAGCTGGGAAATACTTGTCTAAGAAGGCTTTCTTGAGTTGCTCCCATGTTAGAGTTGAGTAATGTTGAGGAAGGGTGGTTAACCATTGTCTAGCATTTCCCTCAAGTGTAAAGTGGACAACACTTCTCAATACATCTTCCAAAGAAGCTCCAAGTGACTTCATAGTTGCACAAACTGAATACATCAAGTCCAAATGCTGATATGGATCATTAACTGCAAGTTCATAAAATTTAGGTAAGGTATTGATCAAGCCATCTTTTATCTCGAAACCAAGATCATGAGCATGAAACCCTCTAGGTATATAATTAATAGTTGAGTTATTCAATTCCCTAATACTCCTATTATCATCATTAGGGTTCCTAGGAACATGGTACTGCATGTTCTCAAGTTCTTGCTCATCTTGATACTGCCTATTAGGGGGTCTTTGTGGAAGTCTATGGCCAGTATCATTTAGGTTAGTATTAACCCTATTTTGACTAGTATTCTGCCCTTCATTAGGAGCTTGATTCTCGTGCCCTTCCATTACAAAATGATTGTCACAGAATTGACCCAAATCAGATTCAGAATCAGGTATAGGTTCAATTGACTCACTAACACTAGATGAAGAAGGTGAGTGAGGGTGTATGCTTGTGATTGTGTCAAAATTTTTATTCTTTTTCAAAAGTCTAAGTATTTTATTTATCTCCCTATCCAATGGATAAAATGTTTTTTCCCTGGTCATGCACCAAAACCAACTAAGAGAATTGAACTAAAATAGCAAAAGTAAGAATCAGGACCAGGCGCTGTGACCTTTGACTTAAGGTGCTGCAGCCTCTATGATCGAAAGTTACTGAGAGCTGAGGGAGAAAGGGTGCTGCAGTGGATTCCGCAAAGAGCTACAGTGCTTTACACCGAGAGTAAGAGAGAAGAGGTGCTGCGGCAAATACAATGAGGCACCACGGCGTCTGTGGCAGAATGATGAAAAATCAACTCTGAGTTGTATCAGCTACCCCTCAAACCTGAAAACACTCAAGAGCAATGATTATAAAGCAACTAGCGCAAACCTTGGAGTAAGAATGGCTACAAATTAAAGCAATGCGTAAGTTACACAATGAAAAACAAGTATGATTAGCCAAAAAGTCAAGAATCCAAATCCAAAACCTTCTAATTATGCAGTAACTAAAGAAAAACTAGAAACACACAACCTAATTCTATCTTCTATCCTAAGTGCACTAAAACACTATAAACACCAGCAAGACAAAGTTCCTCGCCAACGATGCCAAAAATTTGATCTCATGTCGTTTAAAACCAAATTTAATACTCTAAGGATGTAGCAATGTAGCTTCCAATCAGAGGTCGATCTCAAGGAACTCAAGAGTCTAATAGTGTTATTAAGTGATTAAGTCACAATTTAGGGAAGAAATTAGGTGAATGCATTGGCAACTGAGATGAAATCATTTCTAAGACATAATCAAATGCTACTAAAATCAGAATTCAGAAAAGAGAATGTTTTGAGATTGGAAATCAATGAGATGAACGATTCCTAGGAGGTATCACTTTGCGTTCACTGCCTTTCTTGCATCAATCAGAATTTAAGAGCTTTAATTCAATTAATTTCTGATGAGGTGAGATTGATTAAATGGAGATTCAGCCACTTTAAAAAGAAATATTAACCAATACTTCTCAAGAATTCAATCACAATGTATAAATCCATAATTAGACCTAGCTAAAGAATCATACATGATTACTCTAAATCAAGAAGATAACTTCTGAATACAATTAATCAAATCTCAACTCATAGAAATGGATAGAGATGAGCCTGAATCCAAAAACAAAGATTGACAACATAATCAAAATGTTACCGAAATTAAACACTTATAAACTCTAAACTCTTCCCTGTTTAACCA
Organism: Neltuma alba; assembly: GCF_004799145.2. Classification (NCBI taxonomy): domain Eukaryota; kingdom Viridiplantae; phylum Streptophyta; class Magnoliopsida; order Fabales; family Fabaceae; genus Neltuma; species Neltuma alba. The sequence continues at coordinate 12,623 of NW_021633200.1, forward strand.
TAGCTCAGGCTCCATTATAACTCCTAGAAATCCTTGAAGCTTAGCTGTACATGGAGGATGAAAGACTCAAGCTGGAGGATAGGAACTTCATCGCTGTAACGGTGATGGTAGGGAAATGGAGGATCTGGAAGGAGTAATCCAGAAAGACCGAAAAATGCAGAGAGATGAAGATGGAAACTTAAAAACTGAATCTAAAAACTCAATCCTCCCCTAAATGCTTTTCTCCATTGTAATTAACGCCTCCCAACTAAAAATCAGTTCAGGATCCGTGTGCTAACCAAAATGGAGTTCCAAGATCTGGTTCCATTCCCTCCCAGATTCTGTCACGCACTTTCTGGTTCAAATTACTGATTTTCGTCATCCACCATAGTGCCTATAATCATCCACTACGGCACACATCCAAAACTGTGTCATTTAGATTAGTGACTCTAAGCTGGCTATTGAGCGAAATCTGTCGTGGTGCTTCTTTAAATCCGCCATGGTGCTTTTCACAGAGAGCCTTGCCACTTTTGCATACTAAGTCCCTGAGTGTTTGTTTCTTTGATTTCTGGACCTAAATTCTCATGAAATTACAAAACACTCCTTCCAAGCAATTAGTAGTATTCCATCACCATTAAATCCAAAATTAAACATACAATACCATGAAAATCATGCTAGAATCAATGAAATGTAGAGAGATATCACTTGAATACAAACACTTAACCTTAAACCTTCTTAAATCCCCCTTTTCTTTGATTTTTGACATAATTATTCTCCTTTTGATTCCATCAATCTCTCAGTTCATCCTTACATAATTTTTTTATGTAGAATCCAAATATCAAATCAGATTTCACAAAATCACACTCCTTCCTTTCCAATTTGACTTGGCTGAATAGGGGATATTATGTTCCACAATTTTTATTTTTAATTCCAATGACTCCAAACACTTTCTTGGTGTTTCCCCATAAAAAAACACATTTTCAACTCATTGAAATCATCAAAACACATCAAAACGAACCCCTACCTTATGAATTCATATTAGTTGAAATATATGTCTTAGGAACCTAACTTGATTTTCTTCCAAAAAGCAATCCAAACACCACTTAAACATGATAATTTCAACTGATTTTTAAGGTTTCTATCCTTCCCTAAAGCATACTTTTCTTGACCAAATTGGATAGCATAGAACCTTAAGATTATGTCATGAAATTTTAACCAAAACAAGCTTGAATCTTGACCAAAACAAAGCTCAAACATAACTTGATGAATCCTTGATCAAAGCTTGGTAATTCCTCCTTCAAATGCACTAATTAAGACTCACTTTTAAGCTTAAGAAATCAGTTTGGTAGCACCTCCCCTCTTTTGTTAATTTTTGACTATTTTAGTGTAATTAGGGGGTATTTATAAAGCAAGAAATCTGACCCTTTTTTCCCTATTTAGGCATGATTTTTCTACCACTTAGGAGGCCACTTGGTTGTCATCAAATGCTCCATAATTTCAGATCATGTTATGTGTAAAATTCATAGAATATTCCATTGATTTTTATGTGAAGATTGGGTTTAGTTGTAACATCCCGATTTTTAGGTATAGAAGTACCAGAAATAGCCTGAATTGTATAGGCTACCAAACCCTCTTTTTAGCAAAAGTCTCAAAGATGAGAAAGGAAGTTAAAGTAGTTTCAAGGACTAAACTGCAAAGTAAAAGTTTTAAGGGGCTAAAGTGCAATGACAGTTAGAGGCTCCAGTAAAGTCTCAAAGGCTCAGAAAGAGAAAAGAGGCTAGATACAGACCAAAGGTTAAGTTAGAAGCCTCAAAGAGATGGTTTTATGAGGTTGAGCCTAAGCAGGAGTAAAACTGTAAATTCAGAAAGTTACGACCATTAGGGATAAAAATGGAAAGTACATAGAAAATTCTAAGAAAATCCCAAAAAATGGGAAATAATATTATAAGGTTCTTTTGTGAAGAGAGATGATGAAAATACCCCTGAGATAACTTAAAAGGAATTTATAAGTTTATGACTCAGTTTGAGATGTAGCAGTAGATTTAATTGTTTAAGTTATAAGGAAACCTCAGAAAATTATGATAAAATGGGGATGTATGATCTAAAAGACTATAGTAAATTATAAAATTAGTCTCATCCCTAAAAGACCAGCAAAATGGATTTAAGAATACTTAAAAGCCAGTTTTTTCGAAAAAGGGCATCTCAAAGAATGATTTTTAAGTGGGGCTATAGGTTGAGTTATGACCTAAGAAAATTCACAGATTTTTTGTAGAATATAAGGAATTTTATGATATTTTTGGATGAATTTTTAGAGCACTAGATTGAATAAAACACTTTAGTCAAATATTAAATAATTTTTATCCCCTAAATAGGAGACAAAACCAAAGAAAATATTTAAGGGTCATCATGACGGTGCTGAGTCAGCATGTTGAGTCTCCAAGCGTAATCATGACACCTATGAGTCATCATGCTGAGTCAACAGAAGATATTTATGGACAACATAAAAATCAGAACGCAGTATGGGAATATTTTAGACAGTCTTTTGTCTATCCGTTATAGTGAAATCTCTATTGTGTGACTTAGTAAGGTTAAGTAGCCTGTCAGTAGAGCTAATTATTTTCATCTATGCTCCTCTAAGGTGGTGCCATATATGTACCTTTTATTGGCTAGAATTTTAAGAAGAAGTTGTCCCGGTGGTACGGGATAAGTCAAGACCCGAAAAGTATTTGATACGGTGCAAGATTAGCTTGATAGGTGGAGAAATAATTAAGGAAATATTTTTACACGAATTTTTCATTTATTTCCTCCCTATTTTAATGCCAAGTTGATAAATGGGCATGAAAGGAATTGTTCAAGTTGTTAGAAAAATCTAGAGCAATTAAGAAGAGTATAAAAGAACCTAGAGGGAACTAGAAATCTCTAGAAGCGTCTACAAGCTTCTTGAAGTCATGACTCACCAAGACACTTGTCATCTTCTTAAGCTATGTTGCTTAAGATGTGTACACATGGAAGGTTGGTTGAATGGAGGGCTAAGATGTAACATCCTGATTTTTAGGCCTAGAAGTATCAGAAATAGCCTGAATGAGATAGGCTACCAGACCCCTTTTAGTAGAGGTCTTAAAGATGAGAAAGGAAGTTAAAGCAGTTTCAGGGACTAAACTGCAAAGTGAAAGTTTTTAAGGGGCTAAAGGGTAATCAAAGTTAGAGGCTCCAGTAAAGTCTCAAAGGCCCAGAAAGAGAAAAGAGGCTAGATACAGACCAAAGGTTAAGTTAGAAGCCTCAAAGAGATTGTTTGATGAGGTTGAGCCTAAGCAGGGGTAAAACCGTAAATTCAGAAAGTTACGGCCATCAGGGGTAAAAATGGAAAGTACTTAGAAAATTCTAAGAAAATCCCAGAAAATGGGAAATAATATTCTAAGACTCTTTTGTGAAGAGAGATGATGAAAATACCCCTGAGGTAACTTAAAAGGAATTTACAAGTTTATGGCTCAATTTAAGATGTAGAGGTAGATTTAATTGTTTGAGTCATAAGGAAACCTTAGAAAATTATGGTAAAATGGGGATGTATGATCTAAGAGACTATAGAAAATTATAAAATTAGTCTCATCCCTAGAAGACAAGCAAAATGGCTTTAAGAATACTTAAAAGCCAGTTGTGCCCAAAAAAGGCATTTTAAAGAATGATTTTTAAGTGGGGCTATAGGCTGAGTTATGACCTGAGAAAATTCACAGATTTTCTCTAGAATATGAGGAATTTTATGATATTTTTGGATGAATTTTTGGAGCTCTGGACTGAATAAAATGCTCCAGTCAAATATTAAATAATTTTGTCCCCTAAATAGGAGACAAAACCAAAGAAAATATCTAAAAGCCATCATGACGATGCTGAGTCAGCATGCTGAGTCATCAAGCGTAATCATGACACCGACGAGTCATCATGCTGAGTCATCAAGCGTAATCATGACACCTACGAGTCATCATGCTGAGTCACCAAAAGATATTTATGGACAGCATAAAAATCAGAACGCAGTATGGGAATATTTTAGACAATCTTTTGTCTACCAATTATAGCGAAATATCTACTGCATGACTCAGTAAGGTTAAGTAGCCTGTCAGTAGAGCTAATTATTTTCATCTATACTCCTCTAAGGTGGCACCATATATGTACTTAATTAAGATGAGAAAATAGTGTCAGAACATGTCCTGGTGGTACAGGGTAAGTCAAGACCCGAAAAGTATCTGATATGGTGCAAGATTGGCTTGATAGGTGGAGAAATAATTAAGGAGATATTTTTGCACGAATTTCCATTTATTTTCTCCCTATTTTAATGCCATAAATGATGAAAGGACATAAAAGTGACAAGTGTACGGTTAGATGAGAAAAAGAAAATATTACGTGTACGGCTAGATGGAAGACACGTGTACGGTCGGATGCAAGGCACGTGTGCGGTCGGATTAAAGACATGTGGCTTGATGATGTAAGCATGATGTCATCATGATGAGGTAAGCATGATGTCATAGGACACTTGTCACCGTAAGATCAAAAGAGAAAATGGACAGTCCAGATCGAGCCACGTATTTTTAAGATCAACGGTCCAGATTCGGTCTGTTTTTCTATAAATACCCCCTCCCCTCCCTACCATTTCGTCCAAGCATAAGGAATCCATGGGGAAGCTCTTGCAAAATGGTTTCTAGAGAGAGAAAGAAGAGGGAGAAAGAAAGGCCAAGTGGTTCCAAGCCAGATCAAACTCTAAAACACGGTATGTGGTGGTTATAGCACCTGATTTTATGCCTATTTCGGATTAGTTACTGTGCGTATCTGATTCTGAAATTTTTCATGCTTAAAGTACACTCTGTGAGCTTTAAATCCATAGGTAGAACACTTCATTTGGATATGTGTACGATTTATGGTGATTTTTCAAAGTTAGGGTTTGAAATCTGGAAACAGTGTTGAACTTTTGGAAGAGTTTCGAGTTCCGTACAGTTCCGGTACTGTTTGGCGTAGAACTGGTTCCTGAAACTATTTTTCATTTAAATTTAACTTAAGGATCTTTCAGTGAGACTTGGAAGCACTCAATTTGGAGTTTTCTAGAATTAATTATGAATTTTCAAAGTTGAGCAAAAATTCTGGAAATTCTGCGTGAACAGTACCCGCGAAGCAAAATTTCCAGATTTGGTATTCTTGAATCTAAGGCCATCTAAAGTGGTCCTAATTGACAAGAAATGGATCTTAAGGATGGGAAATGATAAGGTTTATGTTAGAAAAGTTGGAAAGAAAACCCTAAGACTAAAGAAAGGGTTGAGGTTCAAGAAAGCTAGTCTTGAACTTTATGTAATCTAGTGGTCCTAATGGTTTGTATGATCAATGTGACTATGTTTAGGACCTTTGGAACATCCAAGAGGATGTTTGGTGATGTTGACAGAATGTCCACATGGTTGGAAAGACAAGGAAACCAAAGGAAAAGCAAGGGGAAAGCCATGTTACAAGGTAGTGAACTTACCTATACTGTGTGCTTGATATGTATGCTTGCATGATGTGATTGTGTTGCCATGATGTGACTAAGCTATGATGAAATGTTTGCAAAGTTATGTTTGCAAGTTTATGTTATGTTTTGCCTTGGCAATATGTTATGGAAGCATGAAATGCTTTAGCTTACTTTCCATGGCATTCATGTGTTAATGTTATAACATGTCATGCATGTGCATTATGTCTTGCATGCTTATGGGTAGTGTTTGCTACTGAGATTCTCCCGAATCTCACCCCTCCCTAACCAACCATTTAGGTCAGTCAATGATGGGCAATAATGGCATGAGAAGCAAGGAGAAGTAAGCGGAGAATTATTCTTGTTAATGGATGAGACTGTTGATATATGTATAATTCTACTATTTTGTGAACTATGTTATGGATGCCAATGATACCATGTATTTAATTATAATATTTATGGCATAAATGAAAGTGTATGAGCATGAACGGGAAAGAGTAAGGCCATGTTATGTATGCCAAAGAAATAAAAAGAATTAAAGAGATGTTAAGGGATAAAACGTAAGTCCTGGAGCAGTGAATTTGTAGCTCAGTTTGACCTATCAAACGAGTGAGTTAGGTCATAAGATTTGGCAAGCAAAGAGATCTGATGTTTCTATTTAAAATGAGGGGTAGTTTGCCTGATTCCGATAACCGAGCAGAAAGTTATGCCTTTCCAAAGTTAGGCAAAAATACAGTAAAATCCGAAAATGACCAAATGAACAGTAAATTTTTCAAAGGAAATTGAGCTCGAATTTCAAGGCAATCAGTTCAGAAACTATTTTTCCTCAAAATTTTATCCAAAGAGCTTTCTGTAGAACTTGGAATCACTCAATTTCAATTTTTCTACAATTAGTTATGAATTTTCGAAGTTTGTCACATTTTAAGGTGACAATGAATAGTAACCCGTAAATGAAAATTTTCAAACTTGATTTTTCATCAATTGTAGCCTTCAAAAGTGATTCCAAATGCTTCCGCAAGGAAAGTTAATTGGTATAAACATAAGGTGTTACATTTTTGGTATCAGAGCAAATGGTTCTGGCAACCAGAACAAATTTTAAATTTAAAATTTTTATGCTCTGAATTTTGAGGAAAATAATTTACACTGTTCATTAATAAATTTATTTGGTCATTTGGATTACAGAAAGCTTAGGTGTTTTCTCCGAAAGAAATAGACATAGAAGAGAAGTAAGGAATGATAGAGAGTAACCTGAGAAATAGGTAGTCGTTGCTAAGAGACTCCCCCTCAGGAGAGGAATGGTTGAGCTGAAAGAGCTTGACCAAGGAATGAGTTAAAGTTGAAAGACGTCTCCAGAGGGTAATGGCTAAGATTATGGTAAGCCAGTAAAGAATAGGAGTCTAGACCCAAATAAGGAAGCAGGGTGACAACCTAGCCTCGGGTGATTGGTTAAAGGTGCCTGACTGGAATGTCACACAACGGAGGTGTTTTAATGGTCAATGCCTGTTGTGTAATATGGTCAGTTTATGATTAGCATATGACCATAGAAATGAATGGTTAAGGGTACAGTAAGCCAGTCAAAGGTATAAGTCAATGCCCTAGTAAGGGAACTGAATGTCAACCTGTACCTTAAGTAATCGATGTGACCTCGATAGAGGCAAGGTAACAGGATGAGATGTTTGAGGTTTGTTCAAATCCCTGAATAGAGGTAGAAATCCCTAAGGGATAGTGAACCAAGAGGGACAGAGATTAGATGATAATGAATGAAGGGTCAATGATGACCTAGGTGCCAGACCTAGATACCACACAGCAAAGTGATTAAATATTCACTGTGTAATGTGATGAGAATATGGTGATCAATACCTGACCATAAGAATAATTGGTCAAGAGGTAAAGAAAGTTAGAAAGAGTAAAGTGAGGCAAGATCCCTCTTGAGGATAGAGATGAAAGGAAATGAATAAAAACATGATAGTGGATGGTTGCATTGGGAACTAATGAACAGAGAGAGATAAGCAAGTTCCTAGTAATACCTAGAGCTCGATGATGCTTAGATACATGATAATGTTAGGGACTAAACAATATTCTTTTATGTCCCTAAGTCATCTGAGAGCGTGCAACCATGGTACATAGGCCATTAAGGAATCTAAGAGATGAGATTCCTATAGATAGATGCCATTGCCTACATGATTGAATAATCTAGTGGAGAGGCTCCCTTTAATGGGGATATGGTATTCAAGGAGTGTACCCTAGAAGAGATTGTATATAAGCGAAGTCTTGACCATGAAGTACCTCTCTAAGATTGGGAAGTGGTTCTCCAGATCAGAGTGACGCTGCTCTAGTAAGAGTAAGCTATCCTCTGAAGGAATGAAACAGAAAGCAAGTGGTTGAGTTGATGATGCTTCAATTAAAGCAATTTGTCCTCCCACAAGAAAAGTAGAAGCAGCCGAGGCAAGGCACAGGACGAACCTTACCCCAGAGAGAGAGAGTGAAACTGGTTAAGACAATAGAAGCGTGATATGCAAACAGATGCTCTTTGAGCTTAACAGGGTACTACAAGATACTGAAGGATAATGAGAATGTGATGATATAAGTCCTCTCCCGAAGCTGTCCAAATTATTAAGAGACAGCAAGGACTGTAGAGTCCTAAGACAAGACAGGCTGGCATTGATACAATGGCAAGTTAATGAGCCCTAGAGATGAGCCAGTGCCTAGGAATTCGAAAGGCACAAAGAAAGGAAAGTGACCTAAGGAAGCTAAAACTAAGGGCTAAAGAAATATGGAAAGGCTAAGAATTCCAAGAGTTGACAGAAAGGATTGAGTAAGGCCTAAGAAGACAATACTGATATCTGTGATCAGTCTTGGGGAATAATCAGTCAAGTTACTAGCTGAGTGGAGGTGACTTATTTTATTACTCAACTCTATGGTCTAGAGTCTCCTAGAGATCCTAAGATGGTTCAGATTGATGATAGTATTCTAGGGTCATGATGGATCCTGAAAAGGCTTATGGTAGAGCGCAGTAGCTCCCAAGGTCGTGAAAGACCAAGCCTAAGAGAAAGTGTCTGAGCCATAAGGGTAAGAGTACAGTACCTCTTTGGGAAGACGATGACCAGAGATGAGTTTAAGATAGTGAAATCTCCTTCAGCGGTGGACTAATATAGAGAGAGTACCCTTGACTTGTTCCAGACACCTTTATTGTTGATTAGACTGAGCTCAATTCTGTTCTAGTCAATGAATGAAAGAAAGGAGATATGCCCTTAAAGTAAAGAGGAATGGCAAGGTATACAGCAAAGAATAGATAAAGGTTGTATTAAGAGAACCCAAAATGCCATGGTGTAGTAAAATACCATGAAGACAGGCACACTGTCATGGTATTATTATGAAAGAATGAGCCTAAAGGAGAGGAAGAAGGTGAGCAGTGGTGACAAAATGCTTAAAAGCAAAGGCCATGCTCATGTAAATGACAGAAAAGTATAGAACGACAAGTTATGTAAGTATGGAACCATGGTTGAAACCTGGAAATGAGTATAATGAAAAGTTGAAGAGGTCAAAATTTAGTATAAGTGGGGATATTCTCCTTAGTTAACCTCTCATTAAGGGTAAGAATAGAGGTTTGACTCGGAATTTCGAGGACGAAATTCTTTTGAGAGGGGGAGAATTGTAACATCCTGATTTTTAGGCCTAGAAGTATCAGAAATAGCCTGAATGAGATAGGCTACCAGACCCCTTTTTAGTAGAGGTCTTAAAGATGAGAAAGGAAGTTAAAGCAGTTTTAGGGACTAAACTGCAAAGTGAAAGTTTTAAGGGGCTAAAGGGTAATCAAAGTTAGAGGCTCCAGTAAAGTCTCAAAGGCCCAGAAAGAGAAAAGAGGCTAGATACAGACCAAAGGTTAAGTTAGAAGCCTCAAAGAGATTGTTTTATGAGGTTGAGCCTAAGCAGGGGTAAAACCGTAAATTCAGAAAGTTACGGCCATCAGGGGTAAAACTGGAAAGTACTTAGAAAATTCTAAGAAAATCCCAGAAAATGGGAAATAATATTCTAAGACTCTTTTGTGAAGAGAGATGATGAAAATACCCCTGAGGTAACTTAAAAGGAATTTACAAGTTTATGGCTCAATTTAAGATGTAGAGGTAGATTTAATTGTTTGAGTCATAAGGAAACCTCAGAAAATTATGGTAAAATGGGGATGTATGATCTAAGAGACTGTAGAAAATTATAAAATTAGTCTCATCCCTAGAAGACAAGCAAAATGGCTTTAAGAATACTTAAAAGCCAGTTGTGCCCAAAAAAGGCATTTTAAAGAATGATTTTTAAGTGGGGCTATAGGTTGAGTTATGACCTGAGAAAATTCACAGATTTTCTCTAGAATATGAGGAATTTTATGATATTTTTGGATGAATTTTTGGAGCTCTGGACTGAATAAAATGCTCCAGTCAAATATTAAATAATTTTGTCCCCTAAATAGGAGACAAAACCAAAGAAAATATCTAAAAGCCATCATGACGATGCTGAGTCAGCATGCTGAGTCATCAAGCGTAATCATGACACCGACGAGTCATCATGCTGAGTCATCAAGCGTAATCATGACACCTACGAGTCATCATGCTGAGTCACCAGAAGATATTTATGGACAGCATAAAAATCAGAACGCAGTATGGGAATATTTTAGACATCTTTTGTCTACCCATTATAGCGAAATCTCTACTGCATGACTCAGTAAGGTTAAGTAGCCTGTCAGTAGAGCTAATTATTTTCATCTATGCTCCTCTAAGGTGGCACCATATATGTACTTAATTAAGATGAGAAAATAGTGTCAGAACATGTCCTGGTGGTACAGGGTAAGTCAGGACCCGAAAAGTATCTGATATGGTGCAAGATTGGCTTGATAGGTGGAGAAATAATTAAGGAGATATTTTTGCACGAATTTCCATTTATTTTCTCCCTATTTTAATGCCATAAATGATGAAAGGACATAAAAGTGACAAGTGTACGGTTAGATGAGAAAAAGAAAATATTACGTGTACGGCTAGATGGAAGACACGTGTACGGTCGGATGCAAGGCACGTGTGCGGTCGGATTAAAGACATGTGGCTTGATGATGTAAGCATGATGTCATCATGATGAGGTAAGCATGATGTCATAGGACACTTGTCACCGTAAGATCAAAAGAGAAAATGGACGGTCCAGATCGAGCCACGTATTTTTAAGATCAACGGTCCAGATTCGGTCTGTTTTTCTATAAATACCCCCTCCCCTCCCTACCATTTCGTCCAAGCATAAGGAATCCATGGGGAAGCTCTTGCAAAATGGTTTCTAGAGAGAGAAAGAAGAGGGAGAAAGAAAGGCCAAGTGGTTCCAAGCCAGATCAAACTCTAAAACACGGTATGTGGTGGTTATAGCACCTGATTTTATGCCTATTTCGGATTAGTTACTGTGCGTATCTGATTCTGAAATTTTTCATGCTTAAAGTACACTCTGTGAGCTTTAAATCCATAGGTAGAACACTTCATTTGGATATGTGTACGATTTATGGTGATTTTTCAAAGTTAGGGTTTGAAATCTGGAAACAGTGTTGAACTTTTGGAAGAGTTTCGAGTTCCGTACAGTTCCGGTACTGTTCGGCGTAGAACTGGTTCCTGAAACTATTTTTCATTTAAATTTAACTTAAGGATCTTTCAGTGAGACTTGGAAGCACTCAATTTGGAGTTTTCTAGAATTAATTATGAATTTTCAAAGTTGAGCAAAAATTCTGGAAATTCTGCGTGAACAGTACCCGCGAAGCAAAATTTCCAGATTTGGTATTCTTGAATCTAAGGCCATCTAAAGTGGTCCTAATTGACAAGAAATGGATCTTAAGGATGGGAAATGATAAGATTTATGTTAGAAAAGTTGGAAAGAAAACCCTAAGACTAAGAGAAAGGGTTGAGGTTCAAGAAAGCTAGTCTTGAACTTTATGTAATCTAGTGGTCCTAATGGTTTGTATGATCAATGTGACTATGTTTAGGACCTTTGGAACATCCAAGAGGATGTTTGGTGATGTTGACGAATGTCCACATGGTTGGAAAGACAAGGAAACCAAAGGAAAAGCAAGGGGAAAGCCATGTTACAAGGTAGTGAACTTACCTATACTGTGTGCTTGATATGTATGCTTGCATGATGTGATTGTGTTGCCATGATGTGACTAAGCTATGATGAAATGTTTGCAAAGTTATGTTTGCAAGTTTATGTTATGTTTTGCCTTGGCAATATGTTATGGAAGCATGAAATGCTTTAGCTTACTTTCCATGGCATTCATGTGTTAATGTTATAACATGTCATGCATGTGCATTATGTCTTGCATGCTTATGGGTAGTGTTTGCTACTGAGATTCTCCCGAATCTCACCCCTCCCTAACCAACCATTTAGGTCAGTCAATGATGGGCAATAATGGCATGAGAAGCAAGGAGAAGTAAGCGGAGAATTATTCTTGTTAATGGATGAGACTGTTGATATATGTATAATTCTACTATTTTGTGAACTATGTTATGGATGCCAATGATACCATGTATTTAATTATAATATTTATGGCATAAATGAAAGTGTATGAGCATGAACGGGAAAGAGTAAGGCCATGTTATGTATGCCAAAGAAATAAAAAGAATTAAAGAGATGTTAAGGGATAAAACGTAAGTCCTGGAGCAGTGAATTTGTAGCTCAGTTTGACCTATCAAACGAGTGAGTTAGGTCATAAGATTTGGCAAGCAAAGAGATCTGATGTTTCTATTTAAAATGAGGGGTAGTTTTCCCGATTCCGATAACCGAGCAGAAAGTTATGCCTTTCCAAAGTTAGGCAAAAATACAGTAAAATCCGAAAATGACCAAATGAACAGTAATTTTTCAAAGGAAATTGAGCTCGAATTTCAAGGCAATCAGTTCAGAAACTATTTTTCCTCAAAATTTTATCCAAAGAGCTTTCTGTAGAACTTGGAATCACTCAATTTCAATTTTTCTACAATTAGTTATGAATTTTCGAAGTTTGTCACATTTTAAGGTGACAATGAATAGTAACCCGTAAATGAAAATTTTCAAACTTGATTTTTCATCAATTGTAGCCTTCAAAAGTGATTCCAAATGCTTCCGCAAGGAAAGTTAATTGGTATAAACATAAGGTGTTACATAAGATGAGCTCTTATTCAAGAAAGGCATGTGTGGCATATGGAAAGTATGAAGCCTATAATAACCCTCCACCATAGTTCATTTTCGTGCAAGACCATTTTAAGAGGGGAAACTCTTGCAAAATCAAAACTAGAGAGAGAAAGAAGAGAATTCTAGAGAGGAGAAGTGACTTGGAACCAAGGTAAGGCTTCCAAACATCTCTATGTTGGTTTATGGTAGTTATATGTTGATTGTATGATAGTTTGATGATATTAGGAAGTCCTTTTCCTAAAGGGAAGTACTGCCTAAATTTTATCAAAATGATAGGGAATAATCTTACAAAGCTAGAACATCAATCCAAAACTAAGAGAAAAGGATTAGGTTCAAGAAGGTTGGTCTTGAACTTTATATAATCTCTTGGTCCTAATGGATTGTATGACCAATGTGATTATTTTAGGACCTTGGAACACCCAAGAGGATGTTTGATGATGTTGACTGAAAGCTCTTATGGTTGGGAAGTCAAAGGAATCAAAAGAAAAGCAAGAGGAAAGCTTGAGGTGCAAGGTAGTGAACTTACCCTTTATGTGCTTGATGTGGTATACTCGTGTGTTGGTTTGTATTTGTTGTTTGAATGATGTTGTGACATGATGATTGTTGCTGGAAATGTTGTTTTTAATATGTTTTGATGGCCATACATTTTTATACCAAGCATAATAAAGCATGATGGAATGTCACTAGTTAACTTAAGTTTATGAAAAACTACATACCATACACTAGCATCCATCTCGTGCATGTATGTGGTAATGTTTGCTATTGAGATTTCCACGAATCTCACCCCTCCCTAACCAACTATTTAGGTCAATCAATGACAGGCAATAATGGCATGAGAAGCAAGGAGAAGTAAGCAGAGAATTATTCTTGTTAATAGATGAGACTGTTGACGAATGTATAATTCTCCTATTTTGTAAACTATGTTATGGATGCCAATGATGCTATGTATTTAATTATAATGTTTATGACATGAATAGAAATGTATGAGAATGAATGGGAAAGAGTAAGCCAAAGTTATGTATGTCAAGGAAATAAAAAGAATTAAAGTAAATAGTAGTTAAGGGGTAAAACGTAGGGAAAATTTCACTGTAGGACCGCAGAAGATAATTAATTTCAAAGAGCCCCCAAAACTTTCTGAAATTTCACTACAGGACCAAGGGGGCAAACTGATATTAATTCCACAAAGAAAATGACCCTATTGCCCTCTCATGTGAACAAGTATGGGAGAACCCATTTGCAAGTGAGGTTAGATAATTTACAACATGCATAGATATATTACAATTTAAATTAGTCCATTTACATATTACCTTCTTCACCTGAAGAATGTGTCTGGGTGAACAAGTGTGGGACAGCCCATTTGCAAGTGGGATTAGACAATTTGCAACATACATATATTTATTTACAACTGGAATTAATCCATTTACATGTCACTTCCTTCACCTGAAAAAGGTCTCCGTGAGTGAACAAGTGTGGGAGCGCCCATTTGCAAGTGGAATTAGTCAATTTGCAATATACATACATTTATTTACAATTAGAATTAGTCCATTTACAAATCACCTCATTCACCTGAAAAAGGTGCCTGTGAGTGAATAAGTGTGAGAAAGCCCATTTGCAAGTGGAACTAATCAATTTGCAACATACATACCTTTATTTACAACTGAAATTAGTCCATTTACATGTCACCTTGTAATAAGTATTATGAGGGGCAATAGCGTCATTTTCTTTGTGGAATTAATATCAGTTTGCCCCCTTGGTCCTGCAGTGAAGTTTCAGAAAGTTTTGGGGGCTCTTTGAAATTAATTGTCTTCTGCGGTCCTACAGTGAAATTTTCCCTAAAACGTAGGTCCTATAGCAGTGAGTTTGTAGCTCTAGTTTGACCTATCAAATGAATGAGTTTAGCTATGAGGTTTTGTATAATTATACTACACATCCCAAGCTTTAAAATGAGAGATAGGTTACCTTAATTGGATGTGTACACAAGGAGATATGAATTTTTGAAATTGAGGCATAGAATCTGGAAGTTCTAGATTTTACCAAATGAACAGTAAGGTTTTCAAAGAAACCTAGGCTTGAATTTCAAGGCAACAAATCTAGAAACTATTTTTTTCTCAAAATTTTATCCAAAGAGCTTTCCATAGAACTTGGAATCACTTGATTTTGATTTTTCTACAATTAGTTATGAATTTTTAAAGTTGGCAAAGATTTCAGTGAAATGTGAATAGTGTATAGAAGCATTTTGTGACTTGAGGGCGCAACCTGAGAATTTAAGGTCACGACCTGGAGGCAAAAATGGCCTCTATGACCCCAAGTCATGACCTGGAAGCACTAAGTCGCAACCTGAACTAGGAAAATAAAAAAGTTTCAAATTTTTAAGCCTTTTCTCATACTTAAGGTTCATATAAATTTTCAAACGTGATTTTTCATAACTTCTAGTCTTCAAAAGTGATTCCAAATGCTTCCGCAAGGCAAGTTAATTAGCATAAAATTAAGGTGTTACATTAGCTCTATTTTAATTATTGGGCCAAGTTTGCATGAAATTTTGAGCCTTTCTTAGTCTAATGTGGGGCCCACTTTTGATCTGGAATGGCCTAAAAATGTGGCCCACAATTTAGATATCAATTCTAGACAATATTAAGCTTATTAGTTGCTATTCACTTGTAACTTTTTATAATTTTTTAGGCATCCAAAATTGTATTTTTTTCCCCCTAAAGAATCCTATTTTAATATACAAATGCATTCTGAAAATTTTTAGAATTTTTCTCTATCTCTGACTATTTATTTTGAATTTTCTCTCCGAATAAAGCTTTATTAGTAAGACATTTGAAAATAAATTTCCTAAAATTAATTCCTATACTTCCAGGGTTTCAAATTAATTTTAGAAATTCCATCAATATTTAGATAATTATTTCATGTTTTTTTTTTTCGAATTATTGAGGTCTCTAAATAATTATAATCATTATTTTCACTCAATTTCTACTATTTTTCTTGAAATCTTCTGTTTTCAAGAAATTTTGGTAATAATCTATTTTCACACCATTTTCACCTTTAGGGCCTCCATTGAGGTTCCAAAAGCTCTAATTTATCTTTTTTAACCATTTTTCAAGAATTTTCTCAAATTTTTTTCCAAATTTTCTCATTTTGGCCCTTCCTAGACTAATAATTCCAAAAATATCAGTCTAGACCCTATTCAATTTTATGTCATACCTGGCTTTGCCAGCCAGTCTATCTTCTGTATTGGTCCTTAACTTAATTTTTCTCATATCCATTACCAAGGTTAATTTTGCAAGATGTGACATTCCACTCCACACAAGAGTGAAGATAAAGATGATGCTTTGAAATTAGTCACTAGTCCTAAAGTCAATTCATGTTTTCATGAGCTTGATTCACCTATTCTTGACTATTGTGTTGACTTGAGCATGCTTGCTACTTTCTATTGTCAGCATACTCCACATTGCTAGTCACACATCTTTAGAATCATTCGAATTCCTTAAGCATGATTGTGTACCCATTGACCACATACTTTGCTAAATGATGTCAAGCATGCTTATCACTCTTACTCTCAGTCTTATCATATGACTTGCCCTAATATACTAGGATTGGACATTGGTTTAAATTGTATTGACTTGGTTGATGTTATTAATGAAAGAGTATTTCTTGATTGTGATGCTCCCATTGATGACAACCAAGTTAATTGTATAATGCCTGATGTTGCATGCTATATGCCAATAGATGA
>NW_021633201.1:0-21208 GCF_004799145.2 Neltuma alba
GATGCGCCATTGGCTCCTGAAAACGCTCAGAAAAAAATCAACATAATAGTAACATATCCTCTTTATTTAGTTGCCGTAAATTAGCGCACACAAACCTAGTCGTCAATGAAGTTTAGTTTGCATAATATTCAAGATAAATTATATATTGTTTATATTGCAACTTGTAATAATGCATTTATATATAGATTTCAAATTATATATTGTAAAGAATAACTAACAGCTTGCTGAGTTCTAACTTCTAAGGCTCTGAGATCAAGGGAAAAATTCGGAATATTTGAGTTTTTTTCAGCTTCGTTGCTTCCATTCCCATCCCATATCTATTATTCTAAACATTATCTGGAGAAGTATAGTTACATTATTCTTTTCATACTTACCAAATATTATTTTTTTATATATACTGACCATTTTACCTAACATTAATTTTCTATTCTTGTTCACACACTGCATAATTAAATTTTTTTTTTAACTTACAGAGTAAGGAGAGCCTTGTAGTTATCATGTACGGAAGGATAGGAAGAAGATGTAATAGTGGGGACGCCATTATTGTCACTCTCCCCCACGAAGATCCATTCACAATGGCCAGTAATTTGGGGGTTGTGGAAGAACCGATAATTGCTTCTTCTTCTTGTTCAAAAAATAGAAGATGCCAAAAGCATAAAGTACAACAAAGATGGAAAGAAGGTCCCCAAAAAATAACGAAGAAGGAGGAGATAAAGCTTCAATGTCAATCATTCTTTCTTTTTTGTTTTTTTTTTGCTTGATATAGGTATTTTCTTACTGAAAGTAATTATCATTGGGTATTAAATATGAACCCATCTTTCAATGAGATTTAAATTTTGATTCATCATGTTATAAGATATCGTTTTCTTCTGTTATACCCTATTCCTATTATTAACGTGAATCATTTTATAGAATGTGTACACGTGAAGCCCTGTCTCACGCAGGCCCGACCAATAACACTCCTTATCTGTCTTTTTAATTTTTGACCAACAATCTTTCATGTCTATCTAAAACACAAATCTGAAACGTAGAATTTTTGACCCAAAAAAAAGAAGAAAAGTAGAATTAGAAGCTGCTAGTAAAAAAAGCCAGATATCACCCAAAAAAAGCCGGATTTTTTGATAGGAGAACTGAAAAGGATAAAAATATAAGTCGAAATGAATTCAATAATAGCAATAATTAAATCGTATAAAGGCAAGTCATTGAGTGTCTAATATTCTTTTTCTTTTTTTTTTGGTCAGAGTGTCTAATATTCAAATTGTCGGGTTTAACATAGCGGCAAGCCAGTGCCAATCCACATGTTTATCTGCTTCTTTGCAAACATAGTTACATAATCTATTTAATATTAATATTAATGCTTCTTCTGCGCAAAAGGACATATTTAAATTGTATAATTTATCCAACAACATTCGAAAGTACAAAACAGCTTTGAAACAACAAACAACAAAATTAAACAACTCTGACTATTAATCCTTCATTAGTATAATGCCTATTCATCAGTAGCTTCATAAGAAGAGATGGTGGACATAATTAAAACCTAATTTGAATGGCACTTTGTTATATAGTTAGCAACTAGTAATAAATTACTATCTCTGGTACTTAATATAAGAACTACTTAACTAATTTAAGCAGATCAAGGGAATTAGTTATTTTACTTATTTGTAATAAATAAATGTTGCGTTTCTTAAAATATCTTTACTAATCAAGTGTATTGGCTAGAATTACTATTATCACAAAGATTATCTTGAAAAATAAATAAATAAATATGAGAAAGTGGATCGGGGTCTTACATTTAGAGAGTGTTTGGGAACTGTAAAAAGTGCTTTTTAAAAGTATTTTTCTGCAAATCAGGATAAACCTCTTCACCATAACCAAAATAAAAGCCATTTAGAACCAAAATAAAACCAAACGAGTTTTTATATTAAAAACCGAAGGTGGTAGCTTTTTTTTGAAAATCCAAATCACCAATGATTCTTGATTAAATTTCCTTTATAAATTTAACGAAAATGCATGTCATCTTTTCAGTCAGAAGTCATCCATTTCCAGTGCTTCCACCATAACCACAGCAAAAACCTAATGTGACTTGTTTGATTTATATATGTATACGTAAATAAACTGGCTATCATCTTTCTCCTCACGGATGAAATCTTCTCTGGTTGGCTGGCCTAAAAAAAGGTGAATAATCTTCTGTCACGAATGTCTAGTGTGCCAAGTAAATGTCTAGTTACAAAATTAAATATATGCTAAAGTATACTTTTAATTCTTTAATTTTGTACAAAGTTTCAATTTGTTCTCTTAACCTAAAGTATATTTTTAGTCATTTAATCCTAATTTTTTTAAAAAATAATGACTTAAAATCTTAAATATTGATAAAATATTTTTAAATGCTAACATATTAGCTTTAATTTTTAGAACATTCATAATTGTTACGAAAAACAATCATCGAATCCTAATGATTTTGAGTTTAAGAATCAAATATATGCTTTTTAAAGTTAAAAGATCAAATTAAAACTTTATACAGAGTTAAAAGACCAAATGTATACTTTAGTCATTAAATATGTACATTTATGTGTGTTACAAAATTATTTATTTATTTATTTCTCTGTGTAAATGTATACATAGTTTTACATATTATAGTAGTATTATTCCACGCACGCCACTTCATCGTGTCGCCGCATGCTACATTTCTGAGTCTGGAAACGCTTATTGTCAAACTGTTGATTAGTCCTACTTGGTAGGAAGAAAATAGTAAATATTGCTTTTCTTTTTTGTTATTTTAATTTGACGTTCAAAATTTGTTTAGCGTACAGATGCCAATTCCGAGTTCATGTTTCTATAAATGACGACACCCATGTCCATTTGGCTAATAAATATTTTAATTTGAGTTCGACAAATTAATTTAAATCGCTTATTATTATTGGTTCGTTTAATAATTATCATTTAAGCCTCCTTTTTTTTGACATAAAGAGGGTTAATATATCTGGCGAAGCATCTTTTCATCCACATGCCAGATGCACCATTGGCTCCCGAAAACGCTCAGAAAAAAATCAACATAATAGTAATATATCGTTTTTATTTAGTTGCCGTAAATTAGCACACAAACTAATTCGTCAGTGAAGCTTAGTTTTGCATAATAGTCAAGATAAATTATATATTGTTTATAAATTGCAACTTGTAAATAATGCATTTATATACAGATTTCAAATTATATATTGCAAAGAATAACTAACAGCTTGCTGAGTTCTAACTTCTAAGGCTCTGAGATCAAGGGAAAAAATTCGGAATATTTGAGTTTTTTTTTCAGCTTCGTTTGCTGTCATTCCCATCCCATATCTATTATTCTAAACATTATCTGGAAAAGCATAGTTACATTATTCTCTTCGTACTTACCTGGCATTAATTTTCTATTCTTGTTCACACACCTCGTAATTTAATTTTTTTTTAACTTACAGAGTAAAGGGCGCCTCGTGGCTATCATAGCGGGGACGCTATTATTGTCACTCTTCCCTACGAATATCCATTCACAATGGTCAGTAATTTGGGACTTGGATTCTTTCCGCTTTTCCTCCCATCCTCTTCCCCTCCACTGCTTTCTTTTTCCCCTCACAACCATAAGATTAAAATTTTAATAGTCCAGATTTAACATCTTATAAAAATATTATTAAACAAAATAAATAAATTTAAACTGTTAAAATCAGGTCTAAACAGTTAACAACTATAATTAAAAAAAGTTAAAAAAAATTTGCTCTGTAATAACAATCTGTAGATATGAGCTGTTCAAATTAGATTTTAACAGTTTAAATTTATTTATCTATTTTTATAATTATATTTATTTCTATAAAATGTTATAAAATATTAAATCTGGACTATTGAAGTTTTGATTCAATAGTTGTGAAGGGCAAAAAAATGTAATGGAAGTGAAGAGAATGGGAGAAGAAGTGGAGAGAATCCAAATTCAGTAATTTGGGGGTTGTAGAAGAACCAATAATTGCTTCTTCCTGTTGAAAAGAAAGAAGATGCCAAAAGCATAAAGTACAACAAAGATGGGAGAGAAGGTCCCCTCCCCCCCAAAAAAAAAGAGGACGAAGAGATAAAGTTTCAATGTCAACTATTTATTTATTTTTCCTAGACATTTTTTTATTTGAGGTAATGTTATTTAAAATATTTTCAGATGCTAAATATGAACCTATCTCAACAGGATTTGAGTTTTTTTTTAGTGAAAAGCAATTTATTGAAAAATAACAGCAAACTTACAGGGGGAATAAAAGAAAAGAAAGAAAAAGAAACTACTAAGAGATTACATAATAAGCTATTTACGCAACTCAGCAGATCTTATAATTTGATCGGTCAAAGACTTCATAAACTAGTCTTGGAGGCTGGGTCGCCTCATGAACAGGATTCGAGTTTGATTATAAGATATTAGCCTTTTTCCATTCTATAGAATGTGTATACGTGGAGCCATGTCTCACGCAGGCCCAACCAATAACACTCCTTATCTATCTTTTTTATTTTTGACCAACAATCTTTGATGTCTATCTAAAATACAAATGTGAAACGTAGAATTTTTGACCCAGAAAAGAAAAGAAAAGTAGATTTGGAAGCTGCTAGAAAAAAAGCCGGATATCACCCCAAAAAAAGCCAGATTTTTTTATAGGAGAGCTGAAAAGGATAAAAATATAAGTTGAAACGAATTCAACAATAGCAATAATTAAATCGTATAAAGGCGAGTCATCGAGTGCTTAATATTCAAATTGCCGGGTTTAACATAGCGGCAAGCCAATGCCAATCAGCATATTTATTTGCTTCTTTGGAAACATAGTTGCATGATTCATTTAATATTAATATTAATGCTTCTTCTGCGCAAAAGGACATTTCTAAATTGCATAATTTATCCAGCAACATTCGAATATACTACTTTCGATCCTAATTATAAAACCTCATTTATAGTCTACAAATGAGATTTTATCATCTATAGTCTGTAGACAAAATCTTATAATTAAAACCGGAGATAGTACAAAACAACTTTGAAACAAACAAACAACAAAACTAAACACCCTCTTGCTATTAATCCTTCAGTAGTATAATTCCCATTCATCAGTCGCTTCACAAGAATAGATGGTTTACACACTCAAAACCTAATTTGAATGGCACTTAGTTACACAGTTAGCAACTAACAATGAGTTTGCTTTTTCTTGAAAATCCAAATCACAAATGATTCTTGATTAAATTTCCTTTCTAAATTGATATTTTCAACGAAAATGTATGTCATCTTTTCAATCAGAAGTCATCCATTTCCATTGCTTCCACCATAGCCACAGCAAAAGCCTAATGTGACTTGTTTGATTTATATATGTATACGTAAATAAACTGGCCATTATCTTTCTCCTCACGGATGAAATCTTCTCCGGTTGGCTGGCCTAAAAAAAGGTGAATAACCTTCTGTCACAAATGTCTAATGTGCTAAGTAAATGTCTAGTTACTAACTAGCTATTAAGTATGTATAATTATAAAGCTTGATGTTTATATCATTATATTACGAGGGATGATTATTGTTATTAAATATATAATTGTGACGTACAATGATTATTACTATTGCTCAAATTGTTATTTCTTTAGTCTTTAACAACAGAGTTAGCTAACTAATTTAAATATATTAAGGATATTAGTTAAATTAGTTAATATGATATGTTTTTCTTAAAATGCTTTAAGCATTTTACTTAATTCCTTTCCTCTCTTTCTTATTTGATTATTGTTGGAGAATATTAATAAAGTTAATTTGAAAAAATTGGTAAATATGAAATAAGTCTTATATATAGGAAACCATCATACCAATATAAACTCTCTAATCAGGTCTTATATTAAGAACCGGAGAGTATTAAATATGGAGCCCCACAATTTGTAAACTTAATATACACGAAGACAACGATTCACGGCGGGTCCCATGTGTATTAGTTTCATAATTCTTCATTAGTGTTATTCGGGCCTTAGAATCTAATCGCATATTCAATTTAGGAAATAAAACTTTTCAGATTCGAACATTATTTTGATTTCAAATTTAAAAAGAGTTGTTTAATGACTAAGAAGCCTTTCGTTGTTATTCTCTTTGTACAATATATGTAGATTCCTTGAACCTAACAAAATGCTTGTTAATTCACACCCGACATCCTTATATAGTTGACATCAATTTGGATATAAATAATTAAAGTGAATTAAAATAGCATTGTTTTGAGATTATATCGTGATAAGAAGACAAGGGAAAAGCTAGTGAATGAACTAATTAAATAAACAGGCAAGGTCGTCATTGATGAAGCTGAAGGTGATTAGGAAACAACGAAAATATATAAACAAAGAGAAGCGACCTAACGGAGATACCAAAAGACGCATGTATCACCAAATAATAATAATAATAATAATAATAATAATAATATAATATATTGCTTCTTTTTTTCTTTTCGCCATCAATAATATATTACTTCATTCGATCATAGTTATAAGACTACACTTATTAGTCATTTATAAAATTTAATAAAAATAATTATGCATTATTTACACCAAAAAAAGAAGATATACTCATATCTCTTATTTTTAACTTAATGGATTTTTCATCCTCTTCTCAAATGAGGCTTTTTTTTTTTTTGAAAAAAGGGAGAGACTGATATGTTAATTAATGGGATGAAGAGAAGGATACAAAATGGGAACAACGTAACTCTATGGAAGCATTAAAAGTCAGATTAAGATATTTGCGGCCATTGCCAAATAAATAAATTCGTTCCAGCTCATTGATCCAGGACTCTTGCTCCATAGAGTACACCATAGACTAAGACGTACATGAATCGTGATGGGATTTCAGAAACATTTTGATGTCATCTTCTATTAGTTGTTGATATCAATTACTGTATTATTGTTTATATTTATTCGATCCATGCAATACCTTTGAGCAGGGTAAAACTGGATAATGCCTTATAATGTGACTTGCAACATTAATAAGATCAAAATAAATATTCTTATCTTGATGTATGATCTTATATCAGGTAGATGTTGAATATATTATTAGATATTGAGATTATATTTATTATCCTTAATTTAAAATAATATTTTTATATTATTCTATGTGCTTATTAAAATTTATAGTCTTTTTCACTTTATGGCAAAGCTTACCTAACAAATGATATTTTTTTTATTACTAAATTATATGTTTTACAATGGTAGGAACTACTAGGAAGTAGGAGAGTATAATTAAAGGAATAAAAATAAAGTTTGCATGCTTAAATAATCATATCTCTTTCTAGTATAACTAAACACCTGTTGCCATGAACGGAGAAAATGCTGTTGAGAGAGTTGTCTTCAATTGAATTTGATAATACTCAATTCTAATTAACTCAATAGTTTCGGATGTGTCATGCTGCTATATAAATACATATATACATATACATATATATATAAGTAGAAGAAATAAAAAATATATCTCTTGTATAAAAGAGAGGGGATCAGAGGCTAAAAAGTAATACTATATTATTCATCATTCTTAAAAAGACACATTATACTATTAATTAAAGTCTTCGTAAAAAACTATAACATACTACTACTCATTGTATTTATTTATTTATTTATTTATTTTTATATCCCTCGACAAATTATGTTCGACACTCCAAAACAAAGTAACAAATTTGGACTACTTGCTGTGCTTAAATATCTATGCGATACTATATACTCAAGTGCATGAAGAATGAATTTATTATTATATACATAAATAATGTTTTAGCTACATATATAAAACTTTAGAAGAGGCCGAGTAACATAAAACTTAATATTTAAGAATTAATATTTATGTTGGTAACAATTTTTTAAAAAAAAAGTGATTTTTTTCCTCAACTTTCAAAGTGAAAATATGCCGTCATTATTTTGGTAACCCAACGTGTTAGTGGGGTTGATGCACTAAATCAATGTACCTGTATAACTGGCTCTGTTTCCTTGTCGATCAACTTAAAACAATGGCCTTTTAGATAGCCAAAAGTCATTCTAACTAATAAACACCCACAGATTCGATTAGCCATAACGCATGTTTAAAAGCCTAACCGCCTGTGGGTTTTTTCGTTTTGCCCTCTCATCTGCAATTATATTTTTATTAAGGGACAAATCAAGTAAATAACCATATTTATACTCAGAACAACTTTCATATGAACATGTGTAGATATATATGTACATATAGACACACGGAAGTTCAGAACTATTGAGAAGAACTAAGTGCGTAATTAATAAAGCGCATAAACTACTTTTTTTTCCTGAATTATCTCATCATTAGTTTTTCTCCAACCACGGTAGCTAGTACTACTTCTGGTCCTTAATATAAGATATTATTTGATTTTTATTTTGGTTTTAAATATAAGACCTTAATTCATTTTGTCTATCATATTTATGTATTTTTTTCAATATAGTCTTTATAACAATGGCAGTTCTAGTCAATGTACTTGATTAGTAAGGATATTTTAGGAAAGATAACACCTATTTATTATAAATAACTAATTTAACTTCTTTTCTCAATATCTTCAAATTAATTAATTAGCTTTTATAATTAGAACCGGAGGTAGTATTAAATTTAATTTATCATCAATTCATTGCGTGCGTGTGTGCGTTTTAATTATAGTAGCGGGTTGTAAAACAAAAACCACACTTGCTTAACCACGGATACATGTCATTCTCAATTAGCAAACCATTTCATTAAACAATTTTTCGTATGAGGACAGGTACTTTTTTTAAAAAACCAAGAAGAAAAGTAAGTTGCCTTATTATTACCTTATAATACAAGGTAATAATCTCTCTCTCTCTCTCTCTCTCTCTCTTCCCCCCCGTCCCCCCACCCCTAAAAGAAAAAAAAGAAACCTTTTTGGCATGGCAAACATTACATTCCTTTTGTATCTAAAGAATCTTTTCTACAAATTTTTTCTAAGATATACGTTTTTTTCTTGGAATGGAAATAATTAATAAAAAAGGTCCAAAATAAATTAATGCTTCGGGAAGAAAAAACTACTAAAAAAATTAACTTTGTGAATCACGTTGATGCTTTTTTATGTTTCCAATCCAAATAATTAAACTAATATTTTTTTGCGGTCATTATTATAATTATCTTTGGATACTCGAACCAGACTCAATCTAACCTTATATTAGAGCGAGCACATTCCATGTTTATTTTGAACCATACATTATACATAAGTGACCCGTAATCAGTGAAAATAATGAAGCATGCATGCGTCATTCTCGGCCCCATCAAACACTAAAATAACAAAAAGCACGCTCAAAAGCAAGTTGCTTGTTTTTTCCCTAACGATAACAAGGTGGTGCGTGTAGATATGATATAATATGTTTTAGCGTTTTCTTTTTTCTCCCCTCTGCGATGTTTTTAACGCAAAAGATAAACAATTACAAAAGCTTTGTCGTAGTTCGGTGGCCTTATTAATCCTAGGCTGTCAATTTAGAAGGGAATCATATCTACTTCTAACCCTATAACATTTTTTAAGCAGCAGGATCCATTTAACTATGACCAAGACATGAAAATGACACCTATTAACGTTGAACTACTATTTGCTAAGCCAATATTGACATGATGAGGTTACGGCTAAGAGCATCTCACTAAAAATTAATGCTCCTCCAACCCTTAATATAAAACCAATTTAACTAATTTGATTGAATTAAAGAAGTTAGATAAGTTAGTTAATTATAAGAAATGTAATATATTTTTCCTAAAACATCATAATCATCTTTCTTAATACTCACTATTCCTCTTCTACTTGATTATGGTTAAGGGAGTGTCCATATGAGTAATTTAGATAAAATTGATAAATATGAGAAATGAGTCTTATATTTAGAAGCAAAACCAACTCAACAATTGGGTCCTATATTAAGTACCGGAAGAGTATATATGTGTGTGTAGAGTTGAAGTTTCCAAAGGTTGTACATGTAAGCTCAGATTAACAAAAGGATAAGTGGGTGAGAATTTTGATGTGAGATTGTATTATATGCAACTTGAAGTATCCATGAAAAGGACCGGCGGATGGCGATAAGCTATTTTTCTTGGTTTCGTGGGTTAATCAACTTTGTTTTTATCTCTCAGAAACTCACAATTTCTTTTTTTTTTTTTCCTTTTCTTCTGAACCAAGAAGTTGCGTTTGATTGGCTAAGCCTCCTTG
Organism: Neltuma alba; assembly: GCF_004799145.2. NCBI lineage: Eukaryota > Viridiplantae > Streptophyta > Magnoliopsida > Fabales > Fabaceae > Neltuma > Neltuma alba. The sequence continues at coordinate 10,185 of NW_021633201.1, forward strand.
TCCGCCGATCAATACATGCGAACGCGGCAAATATACAATGAACTGCACAAACATTTCCAAGTTGATGAGTCACACACACAAAAGATCATCAGACTACAGTGTATAGATTTATGGGCTCCTTCTGATATTTTCAGAATCGGAAAAGGGAATATATATGTATGAATGTGCATGTTGATATACATGATTAAGCAAACAGTCCCTTTTCTGAAGAAAAAAATAGCAGTACAGAAAAAGGGATTCATGAACAATATATAAACAAGACTTTAAAAATAGCAGGGCAATTTCAGAATATTATTTGTAGAAAAGGACTCATTGATAATTAAACTATGATGCGAATTCAGCCTCCACTTTTGTTAGAACTGCAATAAATATAATATACCCCAAGTTGGCACCAAGAGGTAAATAATTTATTTTTGATTCTAAAATAAAGGAATGATGAAATATCTTACACGCATATGAATATAAATATTCTGACCCTCATCCCCGTCATAAAAGCTACGATCCACGAAACACTTCTGTGTATTGCACTTAATTCTTTTGTTTTAAATATAAAAAATATTAAATCAGAGCCCATGCGATGTCACATTCATTATACTAAAATATAAAAAGATGGTATGTGAGTTGAAAAAATAACTGATTAGACAAGGCATCGTATTCATAGTGACTAATACTGATGAAGAGGTGATTAAGAGTTTAAGACTTCAAAGTAGGGTCACGTAATTAGTTTAATAAATAATTAAATTATTACGTGGATAATTGGATTCACGATCTTATTCGAGACTGACTGGATAACACTGTTATTGTTCTTAGTCAATATAGTTTACTCAATTCATAGATTTAATTTTTCACAACCAAAATATATAGTAGTAATTCACTTCTAATATTTTATTACAGCCTGAATCTCCGCGATATTACAAAGTCAAAAATAACACGCGCATCCACCGTGTTATTGTTTTACTTTTGGAGGCAAATCTGCAAAATTCAAAACTCATTTCAATGACACCGTGTGATCAGGCGTAGAATGGATTAATCATTTTTTCTTTGCTTTTTTTTTTTTTAAAAAGGGCTTAATCCATTCCGATAATATGTGACAAAGAAGTTACAGATCACGGCCACGTGGAGAAGGAGTGGGGAGCCGCACAAGATACTGCCACGTAGATTCGTTGAAATATACAGAGAATCGCTTTGACTTTTTTTTAATCCTCGGCAGTAATAATAATGCTACCTCCCGTGTTTGACAGTATCTTCAATGTTTAATATAAAAACTTATTTAATTTTTATTTTAATTTTAAATATCACATATTAATTTATCTTATCTTTTATATTTATTTATTTAATATATTCTTATAATAATAGTAATTTTAATTAATATAATTGATTAATAAGAATATTTTAAAAAATAACATATATTTATTATAAATAACTAATTTAATTAATTAATTAATTTTATATTAATAACTTAAAGATTGTACTGATGCTAGTTCTGACAAATGAAAACAGGCTGACGTAGCGCCTCATTTAATTATTCTTAACTTTGAAAAGGTAAAACTAAATTTGGGCCGCGGATAAATGTCACCGTACTTGGGACAGAGTCTCAGGGAGCTTCAATTATTTACGAGATATGGGAAGAAGGAAGGGTGGGGTGCCGCGGGGAGCAATAGAAGACCAAGGAGGCGGTGGTCCCGGCGAGGGAGGGTGCGGAACGAGGCGGTAACCGGTAAGCGTGGAGAAAAACGACAACGTTTGATGGCGTAAGCATGGAGGATGGACGTGCATATAAATAGGTGCCAGATGCAAGGGGTACTTTACTCCTTCAACCCAAGCATCTCTTACGTGGTGTTCTTTCCTCTCTCCTAGTTACCTCTCCACTTCCCACTCTCCGTCTAATTCTCTTCTCTTTTCCCCTCGTTATCCTTTCACTTACTTTCTCTCTCTACTTTCTCACACCTTTCTTTCTCTTCCTCCTTTTTCTAGTTTTTCTTTCATCCTCTCATTGATTTGCTGTCACAATGTGTGGAATACTTGCTGTGCTCGGCTGCTCCGATGACTCTCAAGCCAAGAGAGTCCGCGTCTTGGAGCTCTCTCGCAGGCAATTTCATCTTCCTTCTCATCCTTTGTCTTTTCTTAACCTCCATCATCAATCCAAAGTCTCCCTCTTTTCTCTTCTATTTGCTATTTTCATTTCATTTCCTTTCTGTACCTCATCTTGTTTTGCCAAAACATCATACCATAAACTGCTATGTAACATCAACCTGTGGTTTGTTTTTAAGTTTCTCGATCATATCATAACATATATATATATATATAAGTGTATTGTTTTTGTTGTTAATAGTATAATCAATATATATATAATTTGATAGACGAGAGGCAAGCATGCCGTGTTATATATTACTACTAGTATATGCAGAATTGATGGATGAAGAATATATAAATTACGTGGGACCGTGGCCATATATCGACTTTCTCGTTTTAACTGTCATGTTGTCTGCTCTCTCCTTTCATATTCTAATTGTTTAGAGGAAAGGAGGCAGCTCAGTCCACAATATTATAGTTGCAGGCTTGTAGCCAGCTAGTTACTGCTTTACATTGAAGATAAATATATTCGGTCACAGATTTAACATCTATTATAGATAGATAGAGATAACCATTGAAGACTTTGTCAAAAGGGCAAGTACTATATATTAATAATATAATCAGAAGAGTAACTTTGAGATATGAACAAGCGCGGGGGATGTGGGGGGTCCACTTATTATATACCATGGAATAGTATAATATTGTTGAAATATGCTTATTGTGAGTCGTCCGCTGCAGATTGAAGCACCGTGGTCCAGACTGGAGTGGCTTGCATCAACATGGTGACTGCTATCTGTCTCATCAACGGCTAGCCATAGTTGATCCTGCTTCTGGGGATCAACCTCTCTTCAATGAAGACAAATCCGTCGTCGTCACGGTACTCCTTCAATAATTCTCATAGGCAGAAATTTGGAGTCTTGTGTGATGAGCATAACCCAAGAGGAGAGCCCAATCCCAAAAGACTAGCCTATTGGGAGGGAGAGCCCCTTGAACTTATAAACCCACAACACTTGTGAGATTCCCCATGTGGGACTCATAACAAAGCACCCCTCTCAAGAGCCGACGTCCCGGCGGCTCCACTCTACGGCACTTCACTCGGCCTTCTTACCGGTCACCCTCCGCAGGTAGCCTTTCCGGTTGGCCAACTCTCAATGAAAGCACCAATGTGATGAGCATAAGCCCAAGGGGAGAGCCCAATCCAAAAGACTAGCCTATTGGGATGGAGAGCCCCTTGAACTTATAAACCCACAAACTTGTGAGATTCCCCAATGTGGACTCATAACAGAGCAACGCAGCACCCTCTCGAGAGCCGACGTCCCCGGCGGCTCCACTCTACGGCACTTCACTCGGTCTTCTTACCGGTCAGAACCCTCCGCAGGTAGCCTTTTCCGGTTGTCAACTCTCAATGAAAGCACCAATGTGATGAGCATAAGCCCAAGAGGAGAGCCCCAATCCCAAAAGACTAGCCTATTGGGAGGGAGAACCCCCTTGAACTTATAAACCCCACAACACTTGTGAGATTCCCCAATGTGGGACTCATACATCTTGTGCATAACAGCCGCTTCAGATTCTTCCCTCTCGTCCACTGTGGCTCTCATCTCATACACATATAGATTCACATATTTATATTACTTTCTTAAGCTGGTTATGAAAAATACGATCTTCTAAACACAGGTAAACGGAGAGATTTACAACCATGAAGAGCTCAGGAAAAAACTGTCCAACCACAAGTTCCGAACTGGCAGTGATTGTGATTTTATTGCACATCTGGTTAGTCATGTAGTCCTTTTTCCACTTACAACTTTCGTTCAATACTTCCTTCTTTATGCAGAAGCAGTTGTCGTTTTTGTGGTGGATTTAAATGAATCATTAATGGTTTTAATTAATACATAGTACGAGGAATACGGAGAGGACTTCGTGGACATGCTCGATGGGATATTCTCCTTCGTGCTCCTCGACACGCGCGACAACAGCTTCATAGTTGCTAGAGATGCTATTGGGGTCACTTCCCTTTACATCGGTTGGGGATTAGATGGTAATAATACGCCTTCCATGGTCTAATTAGTAATAATTATATTAACAATCTCCAAGCAATTAATTTTTTGGTTATTTAATTCATCAGGGTCAATTTGGATTTCATCGGAGTTGAAAGGCCTGAATGATGACTGTGAACACTTTGAGTGGTTCCCTCCTGGTCATTTGTACTCCAGCAAAGAAAGAGGATTCAGAAGATGGTACAATCCTCCATGGTTCTCTGAGTCCACTCCTTCTACTCCTTATGATCCTCTTGCTCTCAGACACGCATTCGAAAAGGTTTAGTGCCAGAATCAATCAAGTAGCATAATTCAGACACTGTTCATACATGTCGGAGAAAGTGGCACAGATTTAATTCCTTTTATGTGGAAACCTTTGATTCATATACTGATCATGCAGTTAATGGTTGTGACTTCAAACAGGCTGTGATTAAAAGGTTGATGACAGATGTTCCTTTTGGTGTGTTACTATCTGGAGGCTTAGACTCTTCATTGGTTGCCTCCATTACTGCTCGTTACCTTGCTGACACCAAGGCTGCTAAACAGTGGGGAACGAAATTACACTCTTTCTGTGTAGGTCTTGAGGTGAGTTACAGTCTGTTAGATTAGAGGAAAAAAATAGGAGACTTCTTGTAGTATGTTTCAGATATTAATGATATTAATATGGCGAGAATCCTCTCTGTTAAATTATGATACAGGGTGCACCCGATCTGAGGGCTGCAAGAGAAGTTGCTGACTTTCTAGGAACGGTCCACCATGAGTTCCACTATACAATTCAGGTTAGAATAATGCTCTTTTTTTATACCCTTCAATTTCAAGTAGGACTGAAGCATATTTGTACTGTGTATTTAGGACGGCCTGGATGCAATAGAAGACGTTATTTACCACATAGAAACCTACGACGTAACCACAATAAGAGCCAGCACACCCATGTTTCTGATGTCAAGGAAGATAAAGTCACTAGGAGTGAAGATGGTTATGTCTGGAGAAGGATCTGATGAGATCTTGGGGGGTATCTGTATTTTCATAAGGCCCCAATAAAGATGAGTTCCACCAGGAAACTTGCAGAAAGGTCACAGATTTATTATTATTATTACAATTACTATTATGATCCTTGCCCGCTCAACATAAAGAATTCACTTAAAAAGTCATGATAGATTTCCCCCATTTTCAATTTTTCAATTTTTATTTTTGGACATGTGCAGATCAAGGCACTTCACAAATATGATTGCTTACGAGCCAACAAAGCAACTTCTGCTTGGGGTCTTGAAGCTCGAGTACCATTTTTAGATAAAGATTTCATCAATGTCGCCATGAACATTGATCCTCAGTACAAAATGGTGTGAACAAAGCATCAGATTTTGTTTATTAATAAAAAGTATTGTAAATCTTTCTTTGAGCTTACAGTTTAATCTATGCAGCCAAAACCAGAGGAAGGGAGGATTGAGAAATGGGTCCTCAGGAGAGCATTTGACGATGAGGAGCAACCCTATCTGCCAAAGGTATTACGCAGTTTTCTGCGATTTCTCAAGTTCATGTATTAATTGATGAAACTAAAATCTGAGCTTTTTAATTTTGCGCAGCACATATTGTATAGGCAGAAGGAACAATTTAGTGATGGAGTTGGCTATGGTTGGATCGATGGCCTCCGAGACCATGCTGCAAAACATGTAAATATGAACACGGAAAGCATATCTCCAAAATAATTCCTTGTTCCCTGCTGTTATATATGATTCTGGATCTTACAAATTGGTTGTTCACATTCCAGGTGACTGATAAAATGATGCTTAATGCTGCAAACATATTTCCTCACAACACCCCCTTCCACAAAGGAAGCATATTACTACAGGATGATATTCGAGAGGTTCTTCACAGGTAATACAATCGATCAAATCTTAAACGAGCGGTTTTTTTTTTTTGGGGGGGGGGGGGTTCTCTGACAAAAACATGACAAATGGATATTTTGTGTTACAGAGCCTGACAGCAAATACTAAAGGAAATTTATAATTACTAGTTTCTAATTGTTTTTCTGTGACTATGGTCTTGCAGAACTCTGCTCGGCTCACTGTTCCTGGAGGAGCTAGTATTGCATGCAGCACAGAGAAAGCAATAGAGTGGGATGCTGCCTGGTCAAACAACCTTGATCCTTCTGGAAGAGCAGCACTTGGAGTGCATCTCTCTGCTTATGATGACAAGGAGGTTAACTCAGTCCCCACTAAAACTGCAGGGCCAGAGAAGATTATCCCTAAAATGGAAATTAATCCTCTTGGAGTTGCAATCACAGCTGATGCAGTTAAAAAGGGATAGACAGTTGCGGGATTTTCAGAAGAAGCGTACAATGAAGAAGCTTTTGCCTGCTGTATAAATAATCCAGGCAGTATATATATATATTTATATAGATCAAAGGCCTTCTACCTGATGGTGTTGTTGTAGTGTAGTGTTGTGGTAGCCTCATCTTGTATTGTTTTTAAATACTGTGATCTGAACTTTATTGCAATATATTGGGTTTCCGATTCCAAGTTAAGTTCTCTGTTTCAGTTATCGGTTTATTGTGAGTTTGTGACCTGCTACTGGATGTATATTTTCACATTGTAAAGCCCATTGTTCAAGTTTATCCAAATCTGAGTGGCACTGGCATATGCAGGCCCGAATACTTTAATACTGTATATTATTAATAAACAATTTCCTAAGCATATTCTTGTAGTAAAAGAAAAAAGAACACTTGAAAGGGGAAAAAAAAGTTTGGCTTGATCAAGTTCAAGCTCTCATTGCAGCCATGTTCTGATCTCGGACAAGAAAGTGAATCAGCTAGTTTTGAAGTACAGTGTTCGTTGGTTTTGTTATTGATGGCCTAGCAAATTATTTTTTGTAATCTATCGTTTTACATCAATAAACAACAAAGAAAACTTTGTTTTCTCTTCATTAGCGGTACTTTATGAGGAGTTGCAATTACTCAACCCTCAAATAAGAATTATCAGCACCTAATAAAACATTACAGAAAAAGAACACAACTAGAAGAAGAACAGGGCGGTATAGAAGAGTTGATTCCATGTATCAGGCAAGCCAGGAAGGCACCAATGGCTGCAATCTGCAGAGAAGTCAGGGTTAGCCCTCTGCTGAGCATTCAAATCACCACTATAAATGGAAGGATGGCCATCCTTCCTCAGAGCTGATAGCATTGTAATGTCAAGCATGTAAGCAGGTCTTGCCATTTCCCTAATCACCATCTCCACTATCCTCATTTGCTCTGGATATGCTCCTGGGTATGCTGCGCTGTGGATTGGTGCTGTTTCCCCGTAGCAATTCTTCGTTGTTGTTTCTGTTGTCCCTATCCCATTCCATTCCCTGGGGCTGCAAACCAGTCCCCTCCAGTTTTAGCGTGATTTATCTTATAAGTTGAAAAGATTCTTAAAGCAGATTCGATGATTGGAGTAAACTGATTATATTGCAGATAGGCAGCTAAATGATGGATTTCATTAGTACTAACCCTTCTTTCTTGATATCCCTATGTATTCCAGTCCCTAGGCCACACATTAGTGTCCTCCAGTTTTAATACGATTATTGGAGACTGAGGGATCAGGTCTTTTGGAATTGAAATACAAATAAGCACGTACAATTTTGTGGCCACATAATGAGATATTTTATGGCTTCATGACAGTGTCGAAGCCGAGTAGGACCATGCCTATCTCAATGTTAAAGCCTTTTCAATGATGGGGATATAGACTCTAAACTACAAAACGAACAGCATAATGTTACAGATAGAGACCATCTAAATGCATCAATCTCGCTGTCCTGCCCATCATCTTATAGTAACATTCAATTGTGGGCTTTCAATGAAAAGAGGTGGAGTTTTATATATAATTTTTGCATTATTTTTGAGGTTGTGATATATCGAAGATTTTTTCCCTCACAAGCTTGCATATGAGTTGTCAATTAAATGTGTGCACATATAGGTGGGTTGAGATAATCGTTGCTTATGTCTTTTAACATATTCAGAAAGATCCCTTATTTGAAAAGATGCATGTGTTTGATGTCGGTCCACCGACAACGATTTTATTTCAACCCCCTTCTTTTGAAGGCATGCGTTACGGTGATTATCCTGCCCCCAGAAGGAATTAAAAAAAAAAGAAAAAAGAAAAAAAAAGCTTTCTCCAAGTTTATTACGGATTCGGGACAAGTCTGGCAAGTGTAAATTGCTCTGTGTGCGCCTCAAAAGCCTTTGAGAACGACAAAGGAGAGCACCTTTACAAGATTTTTCAAAGGTTAAAAATTATGGACATGGATCACAAACTAGCTTTGAGACCTGATTGTTTAGCGCTTCAAAATATTACATGATAAATTATGACAGCGAAATTATTTTGATTTTCTTTTTCTTGGGACCTACTGACACATGTTGACATTAATGCCTAAATGCAACTTTTAGCTCTAGCAAGAATTCTATTATTGTGCATTTTACTCCTAATTAGCAACATAAAGCATCCCTCTTCATGTATTTTACTCCTAATTAGCAACAAAAGCACTTGAAGCACCGACAGACACCCAGGACTTGCATAAATGTGAAGGCAGTGAAGGTTACCTAACAGGGCCCAAGCGGGGTCCTACCCTCAAACGAAAGACAACTCATCCCGTGTAGGCAAATTTCTAGTGCTTGGTGCTCCCTCTCCACTTGTAGAAACTCACAATTATGAAGCCCGAAAATCAAGCAAGTTTCAATCAATACGATAATGATGAATTGTCTCGGTCTAATGAACAAACATATTAAAAAATCACCATTTATTTTCCCAATGAATTGTTCCGGTTATAGCATTTTTTATGAGTAGGATCCGCATGAAAATCTTTCTGCCAGGATGTAAAAGAGGAAAAGCAATTTCAAGAGAGAGAGTGCCTACTTGTAATGTGTGGGAGAAATGGCCTGGAAGAACACTTTAGTTCTGCTTCTATCAATATTAGCATCCGCCCAATTAGACCAAGTTTTGAGACCTCTTTCTAAAGCTGCCAAACGGTCCATGTCTGGATAGAATTTGCCGCTTAATTCTATATAATCCCATCTGCACTTATTTGATAAAAGAACTCAATTCATAGTAAAATATTCAAATCAATCGTGGCAAACCTTTTTTCCATTTTCATATTCGATTCCATAAAGTTTATTACCCTTGAAGGGATCCTTGATGAGTCCACCAATGTCCTGTGTTAAAGGACAGTACATCAGCATTTCTCCATGCCTCACCATTCCCATCTACCTCATCCAGCCTTAGAATTCTCTTCCCTCCGATCAAATCAACGTTTACCAGATATGGAGATCTGTAGAATGAAAGTGACACTTCATAGTCCTGCACGTACCATAACAAAACCCAATTAGGGACTGCCTGGTCTTGCGGTACTTTTTCATGGTCTACTTTTTTTTTTTTTTTTTTGAGGTGAATTTTTCATATTCTACTTTCTACAAGCAAAGAGTGTTGTTATTTCAACGTAAAGCCTGGCAGTAGGTTTGGTCCCCTCTGTAACACCCTTTCAAAATATAGTGACCCAAGCTCTCTGCTTTTGAATTAAGATGAACAAAGAGGAAAAGAATTGTTTAGCTGCTGGGAAGCTGCAGGCATTTGTAATTTCACTGATTTTCCTTCTGAAACAAAATTTCGCCGACTAGAGAAGGGCGAATAATACTATGGCTAGATCTTGAAAAGGAATGAGCTGTGTTTAGCCTCTGCAAAACTGCGCCATTGAGTCTGAATGTAAATTTAGCTCGGAGAAGAAATGGTAAGAGACAAACATGGCCTAAATCTTTCGGGGAATGAACATTTTGGGGAAATGTGAAGTTGTAATTGTTCAGAAATTTCAGACTCACCAAGAATCTGAAGGTTGAGATTGGATCTCCCCTGACCATTTGCGTTTTTGCACGAGGTACTGCAGAATATATCATACAAATTAATGACTGCCACTGGTTGCGCCCCAGCGAGTCTCCCACAAACATCACAGTTTTACCCTTCATGTTCAGCAAAACTCAATCCCATTGAACCTACCATAAAAATGCTACCAAACCATTCAGTACATATTCAGTTAAAAAAAACTAAGAACTGAACGCCATTGAACCGACCATGATAATTTTACAGAAACCACCCAGACTATTATGCAGCATAATACAAAAAAGACTGCACCAACTTTAGCACAATGCAGTATGATTAGATAGTTCAGTACTGTTCTAGGAAACTTCATTTATGCTTTCCTCGTTGTCCTCTTACCTTGGGAGCTCGCAATCAAGGGGCCTCCATCTGTATTTGAGGTAATCGGAATCTGGGCGACCGTACATTTGACAGTTGAATTCCGGGTCAATGATTGGACAGTCAGAAGATTGGTAAAGCGGGTAAGTTTCATCACGAACCCAGGTGCCCACGAACAACGCACAAGATTGGTTGGCTTGAATCATGTGTCCGTGGTAGTGGTGGTGGTGTGAGCGGTTGTGGGGGGGGTTTCTGAAGTGTAACAAAGCAGAAGATGCAGCTAAACGCCATTGAAGACAAACTAGAAGAAGAAGAGCAAAAAATGAGCGCAAAACGCCACAAGAAGCCATTGCAGAGCCTTATGATAGAGAAACAGAGAAAAGTGGAAGCCCAATGGCGCAAGGAAGAAAGAGAGAGAGGAAGAAGAAAGACAAGAAGGAAGTTGAACTGTTTTGATATATAAAAAGGAAGTGGGAGGTTTCGGTGGTGGTGTAAAGAAATTCTGACAAAAACGGCGTGGGATTTTGTTATGTACGAATGAACGTGTTATCGTGAGCGGAAAAATGGCTCCAATGTACTGATTTGGTGATCATTAGGTGATTTTGCATACAACTTTTTCAAGCGAGGGGAAAAAAAATAACTCCAACATTAATATACTAATATACATGCATGTCACCGTCATGCAAGAGAAAGGCTCTGT